>NC_090654.1:230957615-231257615 GCF_040937935.1 Hyperolius riggenbachi | reverse complement strand
GGCGACAATATTTTATTTGGAAATAAAGGTGCATTTTTTCCGTTTTGCATCCATCACTGTTTAGAAGCCCATAATTTATTAAATCATATTGATATACTCCTTTGACATGCATATTTAAAAAGTTCAGACCCTTAGGTAACTATTTATGTTTTTTTTTTTTTTTTTGTTATTGTAATTTTTTTTATTTTTTTTATTTAAACTTGTATGTGGGTATTTTTTGGTGTGGGAGGTAAACAGGTTTTTTTTTTAATATATTTATATGTTTAATTTGAAATTTTTTTTTTACAGGTGTAATTTGCTATTTGGCCACAAGATGGCCAGAATCAAAAAGTCCTGGGAGCGATCGATCTCGCTCCCAGGCAGAAGAAAGGAGCCCAGAGCTCAGAAAAGCCGCAGCATCTGAAGAGACGCTGTCGGCTTTTCTCCGGGGGGGTCCGATCAGCGAAAGGGATTTATAATCCCTTTCACTGATCGGTAATCTAGCGGCCAGCAGCGGGGGCGCGCACGGGGGGGCCCGCGGGAGCGCGCGCGACCCGCGGGAGTGCGCGCAGCCCAACTGGACGAGAAATCTCGTCCAGTTGGGCTTAAGTGGTTAAAACAACATTTAACGCAGAATAATGCACTGCAATGAAAAAAATCAATGCCCCGTTCACAGTGCACACACTGCGTTGGTGTCTAACGCTGCACGTTAAGTGAAAGTACTGCATGCAGTGCGTTATACACGTTATTAGCTGTGTTAGACTGTTTGCACATGCTCAGTAATGACTTGAAAGCCTACTTTTCATTGCCTGTATTCTCTACTATATTTGATGTATGCGATGGTAACGCAGCGTTGTGACTTTTTTGGCACGTTGCATTGCGACTTTAACGTCGCATCAAACCGCAACGTCCCACTGTTAATCTAGCCTCAATGTCAGAGAGCCGAGCCTTTGAGAGGGAGGGAGAGGGTAGGAAGCAGGGAGGAGTCGCAGGGGACAGGAGACAAACAGCAGAGTGTGAGGTCACCTGGGGTCAGCAAGATATCACGCTTCGTCACTTCTAGTGGTACTAGACTAGCTCAACAAGGCTCATTAGTATGGAAATACTTCTATGTGTGTGCAGCTGACAGTTCAAAAGCCATCTGTATCCTGCGTCAATAGCGAATTAGTTGTGGGAAGACTAGCAACCATAAAGGAACAATTTATAATATATTAAATTATTTCAAATTTCAAAAATTTGCTTGGTGCATGCCAGTAATAGAAAAAGAATTGTAATGTACTAAAAATTGTTCAAAATTTTAAATTTGCCAGTTACAGCAGGCCTCATACCCGCCTTGGCCACAGGAACAGCTAACCTGCACCACCTGGCATGCACCATTTTCCTGGTGCATGCCAGAAAAAAAATTGTAATGTAATAAATTATTTAAAATAATGTAAAATGTGCATGTTATTGCAGGCTTTGTGCCCCCCTTGGCCACGGAGAGAGCTATCCTGCACAACCTTCAGCAATCGGTATGTCTTTTGTTCCTACTTACATTGGAATTTGCAAAATTTGCCTGGCACATGACAGTTTTATTTTTAAAAGTTAGTAAAAAAAATTTAAAACTTTCTACGATGCCCGATATTTCAGGCCTCTCATACAGTGGATGTGAAATGTTAGGCTGTCACGTGCCACCTTTTTCTATGGCTTATGTTATAGCGCCTGCAAGTAACTAACATACCATTTAAACAGATAGATTTAAATTAACCGCTTAAGGACCACAGGCTTAAACCCCCTAGTGACTGTTATAATTTAAGTAGGCCTCAGTTACTTGGCCTGAGTTTTATGTAAAAGGCTTGTCCGCAGTGTATGCCTTTAAAATAAATAGAGGTTTTGTGATGCAGGCAGAGGCATCTCAGGGTCTGCGTGTAGCAGAGGATACACGCAGATACTGAGAACATGTTCCTAAAAGAAGGCCATCGGACTACTCTGACCTCAACCACAGGAACAGAAAACATTGGCCATGTTTACTAAACATCCACGGTCCTGCATATAGGCCAAATGCCTCATTGATTATTAATCAAGTAGGTGTGTATGATGACACCACGAGTGGGTCCACCAATAATCTGGTCTAGGGGGTGGTGAAGATGATGTCATATTTAACTCTTTCCTAGTCCGTATTAAAGGCTGAGGGAGCTACGAGAGGTCACTTCTGCTTCTGCTTCTTCCTTCTGCACTAGCTAGCAAGGCTGACTGGGACGACTTCTAAGCATGTTCTTCCTTTCTGTAATCTGATATAATGTATGCTGTACATAGGTAGTTTAGTGTAACGTAGTTAGGAAGAAGGTACCTGATAGACTCCAGCAGGGAGTCTAATCACGAGCTTGTAATGCAACATGAAGATTGGCATGGCTAGGATATGATGTATGTATCTATCTGTATTCCTGTTTCCTGAATAAATAACGTAAACATTGAAGAAGCCTGAGAAAGTCTATATCCTGTTTGCGGTGTGGAGAGTCAAGTGATCTCACAGTCTGTGAGACGATGGTGTCGAAGTAAGGTGATTAGAATAGTTTATAACAGTGGTGCCGAAATCCTTCCCTGCCTAGCAATACAGGCAGACGGGGCCGGGGCCGAAGAAAGTGGTTTCAAGATATTCCACAGCAAAACAAGCGGAATAGACGGACACGGACTGTAAAGCTTATCAAGCTGATACTGATAAGCTGGGGTGAGTGTGTGGGAGCCGAGCACACACGGGCTGCAATTCGAGGGAACCAGCGGCGACACTCGTGGATGTTAAACTTTGACTGTAAGTGCACATCAGTCATAGCCTAAACCGGATCGCAGGTGACTGGAACGCTCCGAGGCCGGCTGGCAGCTGCCGCTGGATATCGATCCGCTGAGCCAGTGTGGGTACACAGAGATGACGCTCAGGAGTTCCAGAGATCCACTCAGTGTCGTGAAAAAGTTGCCATAAGCTGGTCGAATTCGCAGGCTTACGAAGTCCTCTGCTCAGGCAAGTATGTTTTACGTTGTTATGTTGCATTATCTTTATTGTATGAGAGGAGGATAATGTGTTCTGTGTTTTGTGTTAATTGCAGCGTGGAGGCTGCGGGTTTCGCATCTTGTAAATACAGAATGTGTTTTCAGAGTTTATGCGCTTTGATTGTTTCTTAGGATTCGATGTTCCTGTGTGGCAGATGTTTTGTTTTCTCTCTCTCTAGGTTTTGTTTTGGTTTTCTCTCCCTGTCCAGAGACTGGGCAGGATGATAGATAAAGGGGGGGGGGGGGGTCCCCCGCGGCAGAGGGAAACCAACAGTGTTAGTGGTGGACAGGGGAGAGAGGTAGCCGAGTAGACAGGAGAGGGAAGGAGAGAACAGTTGTAAAACTTAGAAGTAAGTTTTTTCTCGGTGAGCTGTTTTTTTTCTTTTTTTTCGGGGAGCTGGGTGGACAGCCCTTGTCTCTGGGTAGCTGTGTAAGTTCGCATAGTGACAGCTGAGATAATGGGTGAGGTTTTTGTTTGTCTTTCCTCCGTGCGTTTCCAGTCAGAGTTGCTAACATGCTTGTACATATCCGCATCTGTTATGTTGTTCAGCCAGCTCGTCTGTTGTTCGTCTCAGCAGTACTAGCCGTTAATGTGGTTTAGAGTTATGCGGCGTGCTGTAGTAGTTCTGAGTTATGGCTGAGATAAGCTGCAGGTGATTTGTGGAGAGAGGGAGTTTTCCACGTCCCAAGGATTTCTCCTTAGGTTTTTACGGACATCCAGGAATGTATGATTTTTTTTTACTCTGCATTGTGGATAGATGCTTTGTAATTATAAAATGTTTGTTCTGTTTGTATTTTGTTTTATCTCCTAAGATATAGGAACGAGAGGCTGCTATGGGAGCAGCCATCTTAGCTGGCAGTCCAGGACTCAAAATGGCGGCAGTGGAGAGAGCCCGCCCCCGAGAGTCATGGCCCCCACACGTCATGGCAGGGGGGGAGGAGGGGCTGGGGGATCCACGTCACGTCAGGCTGTGCTCGCGGCTCCGGGCAGAGCAGCTGAAAGGGAGGGGGGTAGAAATACAGAGACATGCTACTGTGTGTCTCGGGTCTCAAAGTATTTCCCCAGAGGTTTTCCCTGAGTCCGTGGAAAGGAATGCCAGGATACGTGCAACAAGCTACTACTGTATGATTAGCAGGAGCACGGATAGGAAAAGTGTCCCAGCTAGGTGCAGGGACACACGTAGCAGTGCAGGTCAGGGAAGTGTCTGTACTGAGTTGCTTACGGGATTATTCCTGTAAGTGGGGCACCTTAATGGGTGGTGCAGCATGAGTTCCCAATAGAGTATAGGGGGGGACAGGGCATCAGGGGGGTGCCGGAGTTGGAAAAAAGGGAGTTGACCAATTCGGGTTTCCGTCGCCGCTTCTGCAGAGCGGTAACGTTTTTTTCCGTTTTTTGTCGTGGACAGGGCCAGAGCTTGACTGAGTGGTCTATGCTGGGCTGGGGCTGTTTTTTTTGTGCGTTTTTTTTCGTCCACTGATTGGTCAAATATGTTTTTTCCAGCTCCTATCAATTGTAACACAAAGAACAAAAACTGACCGCAGTTCTTGGGGCAATTATACAGATGATAGAATTGCCATGTACAGAGTGACAGTGTATCAGTACGCTGTTTGCCATGTGACTACCTACCATGTGGGTATTCAGGGATCTGCATACAGGCATGCGACGCTGGTATGCTTAGCCCTGCACCCTGTGTAGTTTAAGTGCAAAGTGCTCCTTCCTACAGGGAGGCAGCCGTTTTTTTTGGTAGTCTAGGTAGTGGCACGGCAAACATTGATCAGAGGGTACAACACACAGAACTTCTAGCAGAGCTGGTATCGCGAGGAAGTTCTAGATAAGTAGATGCGATAATGAGTAAGAGCATTGCAGGCTCACCTGCAAAGCAGCATCAGGTGTGGCATCCGTAATCTGTGCATGCGACGGCCGCGCATGGACAGATGAGGGGGGATGTGGAGTGAGCTGCAATGGGGTGAGAGCTTCCAAAGGTGAAGCGAGCTTCCAAAGGTGAAGTCCGCGGGAGCATATTTTAAACAGGTAAGTACTGAGGATAGTACTGAGGTAGGGGGGTGAAGTTTAACTCCAATCTACCAATAAGAGTAAACAGAGTTCATGAGAACCATAAAACAACGAGATCAATTACGGTATATATTGATCATTTTAAAGGGTAAAGAGTACAAGCCGCAGGGCGAATCCCAAATCATTAATAAGAATTGATTTGTTTGTATTTCGATTTCAGGTGTTTGGCAATATGGAATGGAGACAGCTGCAGTGCTGGCAGCAAGGATGGAGATATCAGTCGGATAAGCGAAAGGTTCCAGATGCCAATCTAAGCTTGGAGGAACACGAGATTCCTGAAATCGGAAAGAGACTAAAACACGAGATTCCTGAAATCGGAAAGAGACTAAAACGAGATTCCTGAAATTGGAAAGAGACTAAAACACGAGATTTCGGAGATCGGAAAGAGACTAACAAAACTGTCTGAGCAAAGCATAATGCAAAGTGCTAATGTTTTTCTTTCCCAAGGTGGTGCTTTTATAATGAAGAGTACCATGCTGATGGTGATCCTAGGTTGCCATTCCGTCCTAGGAGAACGAAGAGAGGACATTCTCATGTATAATAAGGGGTTAATGAGAATGCAACGCCCAAGCATGTTAATGTTGGGTGACAAAGGTACTGATCCTTTTACACCTCCCTCTGATTGGCACAGATGGACCAAGCAGGGATGGAGGGAAAGAGCACTTGTGCCAGGAGAAAACAAATTTCATGGCACAATGGGGGTGAAAGGTCTGAAGGGTCAGGTGTGCGGGCAGTGGGGATTGAATGGCAGTGTAAATCTGCTATTTAATACCACACTCCCAGAATCGACGCACCGATCCAAAGGTTTGTTAAAAGGTACATTGCAGTACAATGGGTACGTGCAAAAGGTGGAGTGTGTGATTCAGGGGTACCTTGTCTTGGTTATGCAGAGTGAGATGGTTCCAGATTAGAGAGGAACGAGTAGGAGGCGTCAATTCTCCTGCCGGAGAGACGCGGGGGACAACATCACACTCTGGAGCTACCAACAGAGAGTGCCTCTGAAACAACTTTACACACGTAAAGGCTGGAAAGCCAAGGGTGGGTGGTTCTCGAAACAAGAAGTAAAAATCGAGATCAAGCCACATTTCCAGGTGACAAAGAGGTTGGGGAGAGCGGTCCCGGGGGAGGGAAAGCCCACACAGGGAACCCCATTCACACCGCACGGGTCACAACAGGGGACGATATTACACAGTCCATATGCAACAGCTTATCCTCATGATAGTTGGGTAAGTGAAGAGGTACTCTTAATCGAACGATTGCAGAGAGTACAATCTTCCCGACCTCAGGTACATAGTGTGCCTCAGGACATAAGGGGGGAAGAGGTCCAATCAGGACAGCTGGGGACATATTTTGTCAGCGAGAGATTGGACAAGGGGAGGTATATTAATTTTTCTGGAGAAGGATCTTTTGCATGGCAGCTTCGAGATGTTTGGGTGAACAAATGGAAACGGTGCAACATTCCTTTAGGCACCGCCACTTCCTTAGTTCCCACCTCAACCCGGGTCTTACACCAGGACCTGAGAGGTCAACCTTTTTTGGTGCTAGACGGGGAGGTGAAGCAAGTAGAGTTGTCCTCATGCGGGCAATTCTTGCAGAAGTACCTGCGTTGGCCGGGGCAAGTCAAATTTAGTGAAGAAGCCTGCAGGCTCAATAACGCAGAATGAGAGGCTACCATTCAAAAGATCCACCCTGAAGCCCAACCGATAGTTCCGGTGGCGGAAGGAAAGGTTTGGTTTTTTAACATAAGTTCTAATGATACATTCAAGGTATATTCTCATAATTGTTCCGATAAGGGGGAGGTTCCAAGGGGAACATATTGTGGGAGCGGAGATCCCATATGGATCCAGTCATCCAGGTTGGATGACGTTGTTTCTCAAATTGTTAAGAGAACTCTAAAGTGCAAAGTTTCACGGGTAGTTCCCGTCCTGAAAGAGAACATGACATGGGACAAAGGGGAACAGGTTTTGATCCAAGACGACCACATTTTGTTACAAAGGTTAAACAAACAGTACACTAAGTTAGAGGTAAGATTTCACCATGATACAGGTGATCTTCACGAGGTAGAATACAAAAATGAGCAGGTGAGTTCCAGTCTGACCTGGTGGACAAAGGTTCCGGTGATGTTCCAGGGACACTCGGACTGGGCCTCTGCGATTCCAAAGTTCTTTCTACACCCACTGGTCGTCTGGATGGGGATGACAACTTTAGGCATCATTATCCAGGTGAGGTTGCGTGTTAAAATTACGTAAAACAAATTAACCTGGTCCAGAGATTGGTGCCTCATAAACAATCTCCTGAACCGATATTTTCAAATTAAGGGATATACAGGGTTACGGGTATAGGTTTAGTAGTACCTGTGATGGAGCTGATTGTATAAAGGCGTTCTTTTAGAAGGCACCTGCTCCCTTGAGTAACAACCAAACGAGTTTCACTTTTCTGTGGTCATGCAAGTTTGTGAGTGATACGGAAGTGACGCAAATGCTGAGCATGTGGTATAGAGGGACTTAGAAGTAGGGCCTCCCCAGAGAGCCTGGTTACAGGAAGACCAAGAGGTCTTGCTCTCTCTCTTCCAGGGGTAATCGCCGAGAGCAGAGAAGTTGTGTGAGCACGAACATCGAGAAGTGAAACATAAAAGAAAAGAAACCAGGTACTGGGAGGTTCAGACGCTGGGATCTGCGGGTCAAGCCGTTTTAGGGGGGATTGTTATAATTTAAGTAGGCCTCAGTTACTTGGCCTGAGTTTTATGTAAAAGGCTTGTCCGCGGTGTATGCCTTTAAAATAAATAGAGGTTTTGTGATGCAGGCAGAGGCATCTCAGGGTCTGCGTGTAGCAGAGGATACACGCAGATACTGAGAACATGTTCCTAAAAGAAGGCCATCGGACTACTCTGACCTCAACCACAGGAACAGAAAACATTGGCCATGTTTACTAAACATCCACGGTCCTGCATATAGGCCAAATGCCTCATTGATTATTAATCAAGTAGGTGTGTATGATGACACCACGAGTGGGTCCACCAATAATCTGGTCTAGGGGGTGGCGAAGATGATGTCATATTTAACTCTTTCCTAGTCAGTATTAAAGGCTGAGGGAGCTACGAGAGGTCACTTCTGCTTCTGCTTCTTCCTTCTGCACTAGCTAGCAAGGCTGACTGGGACGACTTCTAAGCATGTTCTTCCTTTCTGTAATCTGATATAATGTATGCTGTACATAGGTAGTTTAGTGTAACGTAGTTAGGAAGAAGGTACCTGATAGACTCCAGCAGGGAGTCTAATCACGAGCTTGTAATGCAACATGAAGATTGGCATGGCTAGGATATGATGTATGTATCTATCTGTATTCCTGTTTCCTGAATAAATAACGTAAACATTGAAGAAGCCTGAGAAAGTCTATATCCTGTTTGCGGTGTGGAGAGTCAAGTGATCTCACAGTCTGAGACGATGGTGTCGAAGCAAGGTGATTAGAACAGTTTATAACAGTGACCAGGCAATTTTTTTTTTTTTTTTTAATTTATTTTTACTAAATAGGCCACTACAGCTTTAAGGGCTCGCTGCAGGGCTGCGGGCGTACGTTTATCACTCCCCCCAATGTTTTGGGTTTTTTTTACAAATATTTGTTTGTTTAATTTTATAATAAATTTCCCTTTTAATTATTTTTGTAAATGACCCTCCCTCCCTCCGCCAGCCAATCAGCACGATCGCCTAGCCTATGACAGCGGATCGCTTCTCTGCCTCCCAGAGGGACAACCATGTCACACAGCTGTCCCCAGTACAGCACTGCCATAGATCGCAGTGCTGTACAAAGTAGATAGACAGTGGTTTTGCCATCTGACAGTCTCCTAGCAGCAATCGCCGCTGGGAGACAGATGACGGAGCGGAGAGCAAAGATGCGCGCGCGATCTGCTGTAAAACCCCGCCCCAGGACTTCAAGCTAATTGCCGTGGAGTGGTCCTGGGGGCTGCCGCCGCGTTCTCGCCAATCGGCATGGGGCGGTTGGCTAAAATTTAAAGATTTTACATACATTCAATTACATTACATTTTTCAGGCATCTCACACAGTGGCTGCACATAACAGTTTTTAGGCAGGCAAACAGCAGCCATTCTAAATACCTTAATTTAAAAAAAATTCAGAAACTATATGTGATTGTTGGTATTTACGCATAAAATAAAGCCTCTGGTTTTCACCTACAGAAAGATACAAACCTTGTTACTCATAAAAAAACAGAACCAACAATTAACACAGAACTCCTGGAATCAACATCCTATACAATAAAATGCAAGTGTCCCTGCGTCATCAACTTAATGGTTGTGTGTCCCTGGCTTTTTTGTACTGAGCATGTGCGCTGCCAAGGCAGTTAGTACACAGGGCCGGATCTGACAGTTTGCTGTGTGTGGTTCACAGAGGTTCTCAGTGCATAGTGGGAAATAACCGCTTTTTCCAACTGCCAAGCAAGCAGCTCCCTGTGTGCATATACTTCAGACAGTGGTAGGGAACGAGCAAGGGGAACGAGCAAGCGGGACGCGTATGTGCGCGCATTGCGGGGGTAGCGGCTGTGACCTAGCGCCCGTTTAACAGGCGGGCCCTTTTACTAGTTTTAACTATAAAGGAGTGTGTGTTTACACATTTCGGTAAACACGGAAATCTGTGTTCCATTATTATAGCATGTACCCCCTTATTAATGACTGCACTGGGTGAGTAGTCCCTGTTCAAGGTAACATCTCAAGTAACCCCTGATGTATCTACTGTATATTTTCTATGTGTACTCCATAATGTTGTATAAATACTTTAAAAACTATTCCTCAGATGTTGCTAACTGTAATTATCTATTAAGGTTTATTTATAATTGATTTAACATTTTAAAATCTGAAGGATTACTGTAATGTATTGTCTCTGACAAGATCAAACACCATTTGACCCCCTTAGGTACCCTTTGGGGGGGGGGGGGATTAAGGTACGTGTACCATGCATTGAGAACCTAGGCAATAATCAGCGCTGGGTCATGAGAACGCCAGTGGGGCTGCCGACAATTACTGTAAGTTCTAATACACATTGATGAGTCGTGTATCACAAGTACTGCACAGTGTATGAGTTCCACCAGGAGATGCGTAATTAAGCTGATTTTCAGACTGCGTCGTGCTCAGTGAGGAGAGCCACGCTGCATAATTTGTGTCAAACCTCCAGCCTCATAACTAGCTTTATATGGCAGAAGGGCTTGATTAGTTGGCGCTTACAGTAGGAAGTATTTCTAATTTCCAGTGCATTAGTGTTTTTTCCTAACCCCAGTAATGAGGGCCAGCACAGGCAACGCACGTTATCTGTATTTGCTTTTTTGCCGCAATTTAAAATTGGACAGCTCTTCTGCTCTTCTTTTTTTCCATGACGCACACGTTTCTGATTGAGGCCTCATTCACAGTGAGATGTGTTATGCGACGTTAAGGTCACAACCCCGCATTGCAACGCAAAAAAATGGTGGTAACACATTAATACTGCGTTACCATGGCATACGGTAGATACAGTAAAGCATGCAGACAATGAAAAGTATGCTTTCCTGTACCTGGTAACGTGTGCATTTAGAGGTAACGCACTCCAGCAGTGCATTACCATAATGCTACACGTTACAATGTGACGCTAACGTCGCACTGTGAACGTCCCATAGGCTCATCATTGCAGTGCGGAAAGCTGCGTTAAAAAAAAAGTTCATAAACGCTGCTCCGCAACGTCACAGCCTGAAAATTATTTTGACGTAATCTGGAAAATCACATGAGGAAACACCAAAAACATTTTGGGAAATTGCATCGGCATCAGCTCCCTGCCTAAACAGTCTATATCCATATCATCAAAGTTGCTTCAGGAGTTATGATCATAGTAATGTTAAAGCAACAAATTCAGGTTTGATACCGACCTTAGTAAAGAGAAGGCTCTGGATGCCATAGATGTCAAAGAGAATCTGTAATAAAAAAAGAAGTGCCCCTATGTGGTACTCACCTCGGGAGTGGGAAGCCTCTGGATCCTAATAAAGCTTCCCCTGTCCTGTGTAGGCTCAATCCAGCGCTGGCTCCCACCGAAAATTCACTGATGATGCATGCATTTGCAGTACCGCTTGCAGCACGCGGCGATATTTACCATTAGAATCCAGCACAGTTCATCTTACCCCTTGGGCTCCGGCAGAAATAGCCGAACCTAATAGGGTCCGTCCTGCTTTAAGGTAAATATTGCCGACTGCTGCTCTCCGGTGGTCCCAACACTGGATCTGTCTGCGTAGGAGGAAAAGGGGAGCCTCATTAGGATCTAGAGGCGTCCTCCTCCTGAGGTGACTGCTTCAGCTGACAATCATTTTCCTTCTTAATGTGTGTACAGTGAACAGTCTGTTGGATCTTTAACAACCACTGACACCCAAGCATGCCTTTTCATTCCTCTGACCACAGGAAGCTTATCTGTGGTTTGCCTATTGTTGTCCCTCTGCCCCCCACCACAGCAACAGAACACATAGCTAGCTGTACAGCATCGGTCATCGATTTGTCGCCAGAGGGTTTGTTTTCTGATACCCCGATGGACAAAAATAATCACAGCTGTAGAAGCTTAGAAAGAGCTTGTTGGTGTATCTCGAAAAGCTTAAAGAAATTAGGACATTGAATTCGGTTTTGTATATTTCACAGAAGCAAAAAATAAATTAATAAATCATGAAATGCATCAAAAAAGGATATGCTGATCTGAAAGAACAAGATGTTGGCCTTTCAAGCCAGCAATTGTAAAAAATTAGGTTATGTTCACCGTGGTGCACTGCGGCGTAAAGGCCGCATTTTAACATGGCTTTACGCACTGCAATGTGGCATTCACAATGCGACGGGTGCAGTGAGGCATCCCAACATGCTGCATGCAGTGGTGCACATTAACAGCAAAGCATACTTTCATTGACTTTATGCAGCTCAACGGTCGAAAACCGTGTGGCATGAGTTTCCTGTTCCGTAACGTTCCTGCTTTATAGGTAATGCAACACCCAGCTGTAAATCTAGCCTAACAGAGGCTTATAAAGTAATGAATAAAGAACCTGCAATAGAAATTGAAGCCCGTTCTACAATGGCAAAGTGTCCTGGACCTTTTGGAGCCAAAGTTTCACCGCAAGATATCTACAAGGCATGACCGGGTTTCTGGAAAGCCAACAATGGCCTGGGTCTTGGGCGGCTGCTGTCCCAGGGTGTGGGCTGACTTTCAAAGAGAGGCTGCTTCAAATAGATGATTGTTGTTTGGTTCTAAAGTCATTGCTATTAATATCTGTTGGGATTCATGCATATGTGAATTGCAGCTATAAGTCAAATTTTTTTACTAAGCAGGTTTCATATTATGCCTTCTTTATTTGCTTGTACAGTGATGCACTGGGAGACATCTCAAGCTCACTCCAACCTGAATTATCGCAAATTCTTTGTTTTAAGAAAGCAAACTTTTGTTTTTATTCGCTTGTAATATTTTTGAAAAATTGAATAAACATGATGATAGATATATAGATAGAGAGGCTGCTTCATATGAAAGAGGAAAAATAGTAAATCTGGCCTTGCTACTGTGGCTACATGGTACATGGAGGAGCATGAATACATTTATGAAACCCTATCATCTACATCTGGTGTCAACAAGATATCAAAAAACATTAGGAGGAAAGATAGATGTTAAGGGCCCTGTTCTCACTAGGGCGATTAGCGGGTGATTCCAGCTAATCGCCGAACTGCTAGCGCTTTTTAAAGCGCCAGCACAATAATAACTGAATGGCAGTGATCGTTCTGTGATTAACGGCAATCACGAAATGTGTTATCTGCAGCATTTTGCTGCGATTCTCATTTGATCACGATACAGTGCTTAAACAACCACTGATCGCGATAGTCAGGAATCACAGAAGTGTACAATGATTTTACAGTGCTAATCGCAGTAAAATCCCCCGCCTAAAACAGTTCTGCGCATTTAAGTGTTAATAGGCCCTTGTCTGTGTCTAAATTCCCCTGGAAATAAATGATCTTCTGACCTAAAGGCCAGTACTGATTGCTCTCAGGGAAGAATCTAGCATTTGCAAGCGTGTCCAGAGAAATCCACTGAGGTTGCTCAAAGAGAACCTAAAGTGAGGCTTGCATATTTATTTCATTTTAAGCAATAACTGTTGCCCGGCAGTCCTGCTGATCTCTTTGGCATCAGTAGTATTTGAATCACACACCTGAAACAAGCATGCAGCTAATCCAGTCAGAAACATCTGATCTGCATGCTTGTTCACAGTCTATAGCTAACAACAGAGGCAGAAGATCAGCAGGAGAGTCAGGTAATCTGCATTGTTTAAAAACAAATATGGCAACCTCTATATCCCTCGATTTGGGTTCCCTTTAATGAGTCCTTTGCTCCCCCTCCTTATCCCTGCCTGCATAAGCTGCTTCTTTGTACTTTGTACCTAGCCCCGTCGACCCTTCTCCCTTCTGCATAGACACTGTACAATTTGCTTGGCTGTTGCCTAGCAAAGCGTCTGTACAACCCTAGAGACAGGCAGTGTAACCCACATAATTAAGTTGAACCTGGCAGGCGCAACAATTTTGCCCAAGTTGTGCATTCGTACACACCTTTAGGCCTGGTGCACACCAAAACCCGCTAGCAGATCCGCAAAATGCTAGCAGATTTTGAAACGCTTTCTCTTATTTTTCTGTAGCGTTTCAGCTAGCATTTTGCTATTTTGTGAAGCGTTTTGGTGTAGTAGATTTCATGTATTGTTACAGTAAAGCTGTTACTGAACAGCTACTGTAACAAAAACCGCCTGGCAAACCACTCTGAAGTGCCGTTTTTCATAGCGGTTTGCGTTTTTCCTATACTTAACATTGAGGCAGAAACGCATCCGCAATCCAAAATCTGCAGCAGCGCGGGAGTATGCGTTTCTGCAAAACGCCACCCGCTCTGGTGTGCACCAGCCCATTGAAATACATTACCCTAGCGGATCCGCACCCGCAAGCGGATCGCAAACTGCAGCCGAACCGCTCTGGTGTGCACTAGGCCTTATACAGGAATTTACCTTCTCTTCTGAAATAAAAGATCTGCGAGTTTTTGCTAGATTACTTTAATAGATGTTGGTTGCACTGACTGGCAGTTAGGGCTCTTTTCCGCTATGTTGTGGTTTGTGATCCGATCACAAATGGATCACAAAATGCAGGATACAGTTATACTAATGGAAACTGCAGCGACTGTTTCCCTTTGTATGAGCCATTTGTGGCGCAATTTTCTACCAAGTGCAATAGTTGTCCTGCAGCATTTCCAGTGTGATTGAGCTCATATACTTTGCATAATAGCTCAACCACAGTAGTGGTAATTAGGAAGAAACAGGATTACAGCACGATTGCGTTTCCTAGTGACAAAGATCCCTAATGCAGCTCTAAGGCCTCTTTCAGATGAACGGCTGAACTGCATGCCTTTCGAGCAGTTCAGCATCCCGTGTGCCGCTCATAAGTGGCATTCAGGTGCAATTTAAATGCAGCCAAACGGCAGCTGTGTAACACCATACATGCTGGTGCTTGACACACGCTGCGTAATTCCATGGCAGAGTGTCTGAGCATGGCCACACTCAGATGTGACTATATAGGGGGGCACCTGTCCACCGTTGGCACCAAGCGATAAAAAGCGCCCGACTGGTGCACAACATGGCAAAATGTCGTAAAGCAGGGTAGTGTAGCAGTTCAACCATATAATGAAGCATCGCTGCCACAGTAAACACGCGCGTTTCTAGGTTAAAGCACAGCATTACTGCATCAGCATACCTATAAAATCGCCGCCGGGAGACTTGGGCTCAGGATATAGCCGCTATATCCTGCACAAGTCCCGGCGGCATTAATTACTATTCCCCCTCCAGGTCCACGTGGATGGTGGGGAACTATGTAATTCGGCTTCCAGCTATTGCTGGCGGCCGAATTACAGTGTTTTAAAAGTAACTTCAGCTCTGTCTTCTGACGGCGCAGAAGTTACTCACTGTGCACCACTATAGCCGTAATTCCTATTACAGTCTCTGGTGGCGCAGACTGCACCCAAATCTCCTGCGCTGTTATTACAGCACTCGACTGCATCGTACCCCGCCACACTCGATGTGAAAACCCCATAGGAACATCATTGCATTGTGATGCAATGAGATTATCCATTGCAACGCAACAGACTTGGTGTAAAAGAGACCTAAATGTTTCATATGAACCTATAAAATCTTTGAGTGGCTGCTGACTACTCAATTATTGCAGATATACACGCTTGCCAACTTTGTTTTACATGTAGTATTCAGCTTGTTGTTATTCTTACCAGCAGCACCTGGACCTAATTTTAGAGCCACCACTGGTCTCAGACAAGGACAACTATAGAACAGGAAAGAACCAAATACAAGCATTAAGTACCTATTACTATAAACCTGGCTTTAGCTATAAAATCATAGCATTACTGTTTCATTTGATATATGGGAATGGGACTTAAAACTGTAACTTCCTATAATCAGAGACTATGAAAAAAATGGCAACATTTAACTACCTAAGCGCAAATTAAGCAACAAGATACAACATCTTTTTATACCAGAAATTAAACCTAAATTTGCGGGGGTTTCTGCGCATGCTCAGCTTGGCCACGCCCCCCCCATTGCAGTCCAGTTGCCCGGAGCATTCTGCTCCTGCACGGTACGCTTCCTACTGGCTCGAATGGCTGAATTACCAGGCCTTACAGGTGGCACAGTAGGACGGCGAGGGACTGATGAGCCATAAAGGGGCTGGCGGAAGCCCCAGGTATGTATAATTTTTTTCCCTTTATCTCAGGTACACTTAAAAGCAAACCTGAACTGAAAAAAAAAATAAGTAAAAATAAACCATGCACACGTCATACTTATCTCCCACGTAGTCTGCTTATCAATAGCTCTCTCCTCTCCAGTTGGTCCACTGTGATCAATGGAATTCTCCTTTTAAAAATGGCAATGAACCCGTAACAGCTTCTGGGGCAGCATTCCATTAACCAGCAATATTGCTTGAGCCATACGGAAACATGGACATTTCCTTACACATCAGTTGTGCACCCCCAGAGTCTATCTCAAAACCTTTGGATATAGAGCCTTCTGTCATGCTACCCCCACACTTTGGAACTCCCTGCCACACCCAATCAGGATATCTCCATTCCTGGAAGCATTTAAGCCCAAAACTAAAAAGCCACCAGTTTAGTTTGGCATTTACGAAAACCTTATTATTTCTTCTGTAACACAGGCCATCGTGCAACCATGTATTGATCTGAGACATATCCATGACCTTTGAGTCCTCTGGGAGAAAAGCCTTTACAAATGTTATTGTATCGTCATGAAGTTTCTCCAACCCAAAAGTGAGGAGTGTGATGCTGCTCGTATGCCAAATATGGAATGCGGAAAGCTGGTTTAGATGAGTCACATGCTGGTATTAAAATAGCAAAATGAAGAAGATACTACCCTGATGGCAGAAAATAAGGAAGAAATAATGAGCCTAGTTGTGGATGTCAAACAAGAAAGTGCCAGAGCTGGTCTACTGTTCAACATGAAGAAAATGTATTTAGGTCATCTGCTCCAAAGAACCATCTGCAAATAGATGAGGAAAAAGTAGAAGTATTACCAGACTACATTTTCCTGGGATCATAGGTCTCTGCAGATGGTGACTGCAGCTGTGAGATCAAAGCTACTCTTAAGTGAAAAACAAATTGCCCAGTTACTTACCAGGGGCTTCTTCCAACCTTCTGGAGTCCTCCTGCTCCCTCGCCATGACTCCGCACTCTGCCATTTCTCCGCTATCACCCTACATAAGCTGAACGACTCACAAGTCACCTGTCCACTGCGCATGTGAGGCGTTGGCCATGTGCCTCCTATCGTGCTCCCACCTTCTGTGCATGTGTGGTAGCAATTTGCTTAATGCGCAAGTGCAGACTGCAGCCGACTGCAGGAACATGTTGGAGGAGGCGCGTGGCATTAGCCCATGCAGGACGCAAACACCAGAGGAATCCGTGAGAAGCCAGAAAGACTTCAGGTGGCTGGAAGAAGCCCCAGGTAATTAAGTGGGAAATTTCTTTTTCACTTAAAGAGAGACTGAAGCCAATAAAAATAGGGCTTTTTATTTACCATTCCTCTTCTGCCATATCAGCTAAGATGAATCACCGCATTCCCGCGGCAAAAATCCCCCGTCCCCGCCCGAAATCCCCACGTTACTTCCTGGAGGAGGCAGAGCTTTTTGCCGTAGCTCTGCCTCCAGTACCGTCCATCAGCGCTGATCGCCGCCTCAACTCACCTCTCTCAGTGAAAGAAGGCTGAGAGGGGCGGGGAGAGGCGGAGATCAGCGCTCATTGACTGTACTGGAGGCAGAGCTACAGTCCAAAGCTCTGCCAACCCGAGAAGCAAAATCCACGAATTTAAAAGTCGTGGATTTTTGTCCCAGGAGTTCTGGGGTTTACAGACCTTGTTTTGCTGCAGAAATGCGGCGATTCATCTTAGCTGATATGGCAGAAGAGCAATGGTAAATAAAGCTCTATTTTTATTAGCTTCAGAGTCTTTTAAGTTTCCTTTAAAGAGGAACTCCAGTGAAAATAATGTAATAAAAAAAGTGCTTCATTTTTACAATAATTATGTATAAATGATCTGGTCAGTGTTTGCCCATTGTAAAATATTTTAAATCCTTGATTTACATTCTAACATTTATCACATGGTGACATTTTTACTGTTGGCAGGTGATATAGCTGCTGCATGCTTTTTTACAGTTGGAAACAGGTATTTCCCACAATGCAAAAAGGTTCACAGACAGGAAACTGCCAGGAGTACCACGATACTCAGTTTCTTGTGGGAGGGGTTTCACCACAATATCTGGCATACAGCGCCCCCTGATGGTCTGTTTGTGAAAATGAATAGATTTCTCATGTAAAAGGGAGTATCAGCTACTGAGTGGGATAAAGTTCAATTCTTACATAGTTACATAGTTATTTGGGTTGAAAAAAAAAGACATACGTCTATCAATTCCTGGTCGGAGAATCTCTTTAAGAGATGCTTGTTGCTTTGGAGGAAAGCTATGGCAGGTTTTAACAAGATACTAAAGGATAGAGATGTCACTTTACCAAAACCGATCAGGATATTTAAAGCTATGGTCTTCCCAGTAGTAACATATGGCTGTGAAAGTTGGACAAGGTCATGCGTAGAAGTAATCCTTGGAAAAATGTAGGGTAAAAGAAGAAAAGGATGACAGAGGCTAAAATGGATAGACAACATATGCGAAGCTATGAAGATGCCTATGCAACAGGTGAAAGAAGAAGAAGTGATTGACAGAGATATCTGGCATGCAGATGTACATATGATCACGAAGAGTGTGGAGGAGGAAGAGGAGATGCTGCTGCTACAACAAAGGGATTAAAAGAAAAAAAAAAAAGTGTAAGAAATATATATATATTAAATGCTTAAAGGGACTCCGAGCAGTGCAGAAACTATGGAAAGATGCACAACATTTTAAAGCTCTCTTTCTCCTCTTTCCAATGATATATAAACCGCCACCCTACGCCTTTTAGTTTTCGCTATTTTCGCGATTGAAATTGCAGCGGCCGCGATTTCGATCGCGAAAATAGAGAAAACTAAAAGGCGTAGGGCAACGATTTAGGTGTCGTCAGAAAGAGGAGAAAGAGAGCTTTAAAATGATATCCATCAAGCCATAGTTATATTGTATTACACAGGGCGACTTTTTGTCAAAGTCAGCAGCTGCATTCAGCAGAATGGAGCTGCTGACACTGGGGAAAGTGTCGTCCTGTGTAATACAATATAACTATGGCTTGATGGATATCATTTTAAAGCTCTCTTTCTCCTCTTTCTGACGACACCTAAATCGTTGCCCTACACCTTTTAGTTTTCTCTATTTTCGCAATCGAAATCGCGATAGCGGCAATTTCAATCGCGAAAATAGCGAAAACTAAAAGACGTAGGGTGGTGGTTTATATATCATTGGAAAGAGGAGAAAGAGAGCTTTAAAATGATATGCATCTTTCCATAGTTTCTGCACTGCTCGGAGTCCCTTTAAATAAAGGAGGCAAATATGTGAAAAAGATAATTAGAAGATACGTATCGAAAATAAAAAAAGATTCCTTATTTAAAAAAAAAAAAAAAAAAAAAAAAAAAAGACTTACTTTCCAGGCGAACCTCATATATTCATATGAAACTGCTTTAAAAAGGAAATACAAACAAATCCAATGCAATAAACTAGTTTAATTAGCATTATGTAAACATTTCTCAAAACCAAACAACATATATCTTTGGCACACTCAAAAGGAAAAACAAACAAAAAAACCCAAACAAGAGTTGATCTGTCACTCGCATGTGAAAGGTGGCCAACTTGTGGCATAAACACATTTATGTTAACAGAACCGATTTGTTAATGCTTTGCATCACAGTGATGGCACCAAAGCCTTTTTATTTGCTGAAATGGGGGGAGACCCCACAGAGCTGCTATAACTATGTACTGGTGACAGGTCCATAAATCAAACACTTCAAGCCCAACTCCATGATTTTTTTTTTCTTCTTTACACACACCCCTGGCCTCCTGCAATGCATTCTGGGAGGGGGTGTGGCACAGGCACACTTCACCTCTGATGTGATGTGGAGGGCGTTGTAGTTACAGCTAATTACAACCCTTTCCTATAATGGAAGGCGTGGCTATGGGGTAATTGGGATGGGGCCTGGATACAGCCATATTGAATATACTGTGGCTGGTTGTGGTAGGAGGCAAAGATGACAGCCTGCCGCACAAGCTTCCTCTCACTTGGACCTAATAGAAGAAGAGTCAAGATGAGCGTTCCAATTCATCCGGAACAGTGTTCCAATATGGATCAGAACAAGAATATGAAGCGCATTGATCAGGGTGGGTGGGATAGAGGGGGTTAACTCATCCTTGACGCCACCTCCATCCACTGCCTTCGACGATGCGTTCCAGCTACTTCCTCCTTCTGGCAGTGAAGGAGGAAGTACTGAGAGCTGGAACAAACTGTGAGGAAATGGGGCGCACAGAGGTGGTGTCAAGGCAGTTATTCCCCCCTCCCCAAACGTTGCTATCCACTGTGCTTCACACCATTGTTCTGTTCAGATTCTTTTGGAACAGTGTTCTGATATGGAACTTGCATTACTGAGGAGTGTGGGTACAGGGAGAAGCAAAATGCTCTGCTTGAAGAGGGAGGGGTGCCTATTTGTGTTAGAGAAGCAGTGGGGGAAAGGAAATAATAAAAAATAATAATTCAGGAGCAGACACTAAAGAAAACATGAGCATTCAAATGAAAACTCGCTCTTTCGATGTAAGAGAAGTAGTCCGTCATCTGCTGTAGCCGCCATACTGGAACTACTCTCTAGAGGAAGGCACAGTTTTCATTTTAAAACAAAACAAGATCATATTAAAGATTAATCTAGATCAAACAGTAAGGCGTTGTCAAATCGAAAGGCACACTGTGTTTTGTGGTCATAGATGATGTCAGCACGGCCATCTCTATCTACTTCCTTCAAGATCGGGGCGGGATCAGAGTTTTGTAAGTCGGGGCTCTGTTCCTGCTGGACCACCTCAGGAATATCATCTCCATCCAATGGTCCAGGTGGGATTACAGTGAAACAGAGTCCCTGGTCTTCTGCACTGGTGTCTTCAGGCTGCACAGACTGGCTCTCTGAATCATCCTGGAGGCCTGGATCCGGCACACTATCCTCCCCTCTTCCTTCTATGTCAGACTGGCTGGTGTCATCTGACTGGTAACTTATCTGCTTCTTCACCTTGCTCAGATCTGCGTATCTCTCCCTCTGGGCCCGATAGCGTTCCTCTTCCAGCTCCGGTTTCTGCAGGGCAAACAATAAGACATAAAACATTAAACACAAAGTCAGTAAACATTGCTGCAGCCTGAATGCTGTGAGGAATTGCTTTACACCTGGCTGCACAGATCAAGTGGAAGCCATTTATGGCAGATAAAGACGCCGGGCGGCCTCCTGGGAGATCATCTGTAGTTATGTGATCTGCTTCATGTGTTACTGTTAATTTGTTGTGTTACACTTCAACAAAAAGGGTTCTTAACCTGTCTTGCATCTAAAACATGTACCGTACTTATTTTGTAAATACTCTGTGATAACGGTGCTACTCATAAAGAATTACAGTCATAGGATGGATGACAAAATAAAATGAGGGTTCCAATTGGTGGAAAATGCAAAACTTCATCCAGGGCTCTCTGGCCATTTTAGCGCCCCGGTCACGGCACCTTTTGTCTCCTTATCTAGTGAACAGAAAGGTCATAACCTACATAAAAAAAAATAGTTGTGTAGGCACCAGTAAGAAATTGATATAGATATAATATACATACATAAGAGATGGCTCACCCTAAGCCTGCTGAAAGTCTGTGGTGGTAATGCTATTCCCCCGAGTTGTCACAACTTGGGGGGAATCGTAATTCGGGGTCCGGCAATCTCTAGAGCCCAAATTAGTCAGTAAAGTAATTTTGAGGAGGAGGAGGATAAATACAATTGCTTATATCATCAGTTTATTTTTACCTCAGGTTCACTTTAAGGCCTCTTTCACAGTGCGACGTTAAAGTCGCCCGTTAGAAAATATTCCAACGCAGACTAACGCACAGCAATACAAAGTCTGCGCGACATTCACAGTGCACACGTTGGGTGTAACGTGTAGCAATATTTAGGACGTGCTGCATGCTGTGCGTTTAGCAATACATTTGCTGTGTTATCTGTGTTGCACATGCTTAGTAATTTTTTTTTTTTTTTTTTAAATGTATGCATGCGTCATTTTTGTTCCATCATTGTGCGACGAAAAGGCGCACCAAACGCAGGGCTAAAGAATGTACTATAACGTCCAAGTTAGTCTACAATGCATGGCATTAGAGGCACGTTATGCGACCTTAACGTCGCATCAAACGCAACGTCCCACTGTGAAAGAGGCCTAAAGGGTGTTTTAACATCCAAAAACAAAAAAATTGCCCCCCAAAAAATATTGCCACAAATATATTAACAACCTCTGCCTCCCTTTCTCTAAAAGAAGCCCCAATATGTCCCTAATTTTTTTCTCTTTTTACCTGGTCTAAGTGCCTTTGCCTAACTGCAGGAACCGTGCAGTGCCAGTAACAAGCTTATCTCAGCATGCAAATAACAGAAAGCTTCCTATTTTCATTTTGGATAAAGGATGGTGCACATGACACTATTGTTTGATAATTTCTAACATGTCCAATCTGCTTCCAATCGATATATAGGATTAATTTTGAGTTCAGTACTGCACAAACTATCACTTTAGCAAGAGCTTTTCAAATCACAAGTACTGAGAAAAGTGCTGCTTGTCTGTTCCAGGACACCTGAAGCGAGAGTGATATGGAGGCTGCCATATTTATTTCCTTTTAAACAATGCAAATTGCCTGGCTGTCCTACTGATCCTCTGCCTCTAATACTTGTAGCCATAGACCCTGAACAAGAATACAGATCAGATGTTTGACTGTATTTGCTGCATACTTGTTTCAGTTGTGTAGTACAAAACATTACTAATGCCAGAAAGATCAGCTGGATGCCAGGCAACTGGTGTTTAAATGAAATAAATATGGCAGCCTCCACATTAATCTTTACTTCATGGGTGCTTTAAAACCAACACAAGGTAATTTATATGCAAGACTTTGCCGGTGTTATGTCTGATTGTGCTGTCCGGAAACTCCCTTCCACACAGGGCTGTGGAGTCGGAGTTGGAGTCGAGGAGTCGGAGTAATTTTGGGCACCCGGAGTCGGAGTCATGGTTTCATAAACTGAGGAGTCGGAGTTGGGTGATTTTTGTACAAAATCCACAGCCCTGTTAAATATTAGACTAAGGAATTGGAGCCTATGTCATTTTGGTTACCCGTAGTCGGAGTCGTGGTTTCATAAACTGAGGAGTCGGAGTTGGAAGATTTTTGTACCGACTCCACAGCCCTTCCACACTGACTTTCATGCATGCTCAGTGGGAAGTTAATTATGTTGCCGGTGGTTAAAGATTAAATATTTCTGCTTCCACACCGCCTACACTCCCCAAATTTTCCTGGTGGAGAAAGAGGGTCTCCCCCCCCCCCCCCGATCTACCTATGTGTGAAATTGCAGCCCCCAAGCCCTGCTGGTTCCCGAAATAGATTACAGAAACTTAACTCGGGAACCAGCAGGGGGCTGCAATTCAGCATAGACTTAGTGTGGGGGCTCCCCTCCATACCCTGAAAATTTGGAGAGTGTAGGAGGAGGTGTGGAAGCGGAGATATTGAGTGTTTTACTGCTGGCAGCATAATTAAATAGGAAATGTAGCAGCACAGGCTCCTACTGCACATACGGGGTCAGCAGAAATTAACAGGCAGCGCAATCAGACATCACCGGTAGTAGAATATAGCTATTCTATTCTATCCTCATACAAACTTTCCTCTTATCTGTGCCCAACACTAACTTCCCCCTACCTACAACCAACCCCCCCTTCCCCACATACATCTAAAGCCCTGTACACATGCCTGACTAAAGTCAGCTGGGGTGGGTGCTAAGGACCCCCTCAGGCATTAGTCAGGCGTGTATACAGCGACCTCCAACCACCGCTCCACAAGCAATCCGCCCGGCAGATCAACTTGGTTGAGCGGTGGCCAACTCTTTGTGCATGCCGCATCCCTGCGTGATGTCACACACGTGCTGCTTCATCATCCCCCTGCCCCCACACAGTAACAGTTCGCGTTGTCAGCTAGAATCCAATGCACAACTGAACTACAGCAGCCAAACGTCTGTCCGAACTGCTGGAGCCAAACAGCGCTCAGCTATGCTACAGCTATGTGCCCAATCGCCACATTTGTCCACATGACCGGACTGTCCGCTGTCAGCAATACATTACCCGCCGCTAGCCAGAGTTTGGCTATATAATACTCCAACCAAATTGCCCTTTGTGTACCTGAGATGGTACCGAAGGAAAAATGCATACATACCTGGGGATTCCTCCAGCTCCCCTTCTGCCTGATCGGTTCCTCGCTGCCATCTTCCTCCTGGATCCTCCGCTACGGCTCCCAGTATTTTGGCCAGTCAACGTAGTCTGGCCGTGCGCGCTGCCCCATCGCCCGGGAGTATTCTGCACCTGCGGCAGGGTGCACACACACTACACCCCGACTGGCCAAATTACTGGGAGCTGTAGCAGAGGATCCAAGAGGAAGAGGATGGCGAGGGACCGACCAGGCAGGAGGGGGCTGGAGGGAGCCCAAGGTATGTATACATTTTTCCTTTGGTGCCATGTCACTAAGTAAATAGCGACTAGTTACATTAGAGCCTATGGAATGGTGTCCAATTTACCTGATCCATGCTGCCAACCATGAGTCTAAATCCACAAAACAGGAAGTGAGGAAATCTGAATCAGAGTTTGGGTTCAATTTAGGGAATTACAAGATCAAACAAAGAAGGGGCAATCATAACTGCTAAGGAGGAACAATGGCCCACATTCTCATGAAACTGTATGCCGTTATGACTCAACTATATCTGACGGGAGAATTGTGCTTGTTCTACGGCAAACAAGAAAAAAAAATAAAGTAATTTCTGTTGTGGATAACAAAACCCATTGTTCGCAATTCTACACATCCATTCTATAAATAAGTAATGCAAAAGTCTATTCATGCTTACTTGGCCCTGACACTAGGACATGCCACCACCTAGTGGTAATCATATACAATGCACTTTTGCCACTCTAGATTTGACTCAAACTGAAGTAAACCTGAAATGAAAAAGTAAAATTTAAGATGAATACAGTCTTTAGAACTAACCATAAACAGAGGTGGAAAATCCAGGTCTGCGAGTTAAACAGCAGCCATGCCAGCGTGACATTAAATCTGGTTTATTCAACCCCCACACAGAGAAATTACCTATTAGAGTGGACCTGAACTCTTGCACAGGACAGAAGGAAAACAAGAGAAATGCACCCCATATATATTTAGAGAGTTTAGCCTATCTAATCCCCCTCATCTGTGTATAATTCCAAGTTGTAATTTGATCTCTCCCGTGTCACATGACTGCCACGGCAGATAAGCTCATTTGAAAGCACAGGATGTTATTGACAATATGTCTGCTTCCATGAATCAGGAAGTAGAAACAGTGCAGATTTATTTTAGGATTTGTATGAGATGTAACAAAGAAATGTTTTATCTTTAAAGGTTATTATACTGTTGTTCTTTCACCTAGAGCGGTAAGAGAAAAACCTCTTTTTATGATTTTTTTATAGAAAAATACTATTTATTCTGGGCGCCTCCATCCCCACTAATTTCCAATCTGATCTGCATGCTTGTTCAGGGTCTATGGCTAAAAGAGTATTGAAGGCAGAGGATTAGCAGGACAGCCAGGGAATGTGCATTGTTCAACCACTTGAGGACTAGAGGTTTATACCCACCTAGTGTCCAGGTGATTTTTTTTTTTTTTTTTTTTTTTTTTTTTTTTTACACAATTCTGCACTTTACAACTTTAATGGTTTATTGCTTGGTCATACAACTTAGCACCCAAATGAATTGTACCTCCTTTTCTTCCCACAAATAGACCTTTCTTTTGGTGGTATTTAATTGCTGCTGCTGGTTTTATTTTTATTAAATAAAAAAGCCCTACATACAGATGAGTAAATTGGCTTCCTCCTTAAATGGGCGCTATGGCTAACAATTGTAAAATGTAATATATGTGCAAACCTATACAGAAGTTTTTTCCAGAGCGAAGTGAGCCAAAAATTACTTTTCTCCTATGTTGCTGTCACTTACAGTAGGTTGTAGAAATCTGACAGAAGTGACAGGGTTTGGACTAGTCCATCTCTTCATGGGGGGGGGGGGTTCTCAGGGATTCATTTATTTTCAAAAGCACTTCGTGAATGGCAGTTGCTCTATCCAACTGCCAAAAAAACTGAAGCAAGCAGGGAAGCTAGCCAGCATCATTGTTTAAATCCTTTTTAGGGAATATCTTTATAAAGAATGAAAGCCTTGCTGAGAATCCCCTATGAAGAGATGGACTAGTCCAAAACCTGTCAATTCTGTCAGATTTCTACTACCTATTGTAAGCAACATAGGAGAAAAAGTAATTTATGGCTCATTTTACTCTGGACAAAACACACTTCTTCCTTGTCTAGGTTTGCACATTTTTTTAATTTTTCGCCATAGTTCCCCTTTAATCGGCCCTAGACTAACACTAACAATACACACACATTACATATGGCTATGCCAGGGATTAGCTTGTGAGCCCATCAGAGGGACAGTTAGTGACCAGACAATATACTCTGTACAGTGCTGCGTAAGATGTCAGCGTTCTATAAATATTTGGTAAATTATTTACCTAAATAAACAGCTTGCCAACTCCGATCACTGGCTGGCAGGCTGATCGCTGGGGTCCGACGGGACGGGAGAGATCGCTGGTTCCCTGCAAATCTTGCCTTCGGCGAGATGACACCATATATGGCGGTGTGGAGGAACAACAGAGCTGCTCACCCACCGCCATATGGCGTTAGGTGGTCGGGAAGAAGGTAATAGGAAATAAATATGCCATCCTCCCACGTCTCTCACCTTGGGTTCCCTTTAAGCCCCATATGCAATTAACTTTTTCTCCTGAGTTTTCTCCTAGGAGTTACATCTTCTACTTAGAATAACTTTTCAGCACTTCCAAATTGAAAAAAAAAAATTACCAAAAAGTAGGTGAACAAGTACTATCAAAATTATGTTGAGTGTTTTCTTGCTTGCTGGTGGTTTAAAAGGCATTTTAATCGACAAGTTTGAAATTATCCCCCAGGAGAAAAAGTTAATTGCATATCGGCCAAAAAAGTCAAACTCCACAGCTCTGGCTGGAAACAGATCTGATCGGAACCATCATGCATGTGTTTTTGGAAAATCAAATCAGTACAATTACAGTACAATCTGGTTATAGTAAACCTCTGGATTTAGTAAACTCGGTCCTCAGGTCTCAGCAAATGCATCTGTATAAAATACAATGTATGACCAATTGATACAGTAAACTTCTGATATAGTAAACTACTTTTCCTGGTCCCTTGGAGTTTACTGTTAAGGGATTCTACTGTATACAAAAAGTTGCCTGCAGATCCCCTCATGTGTACCATACCTTAAAGATAGGATAAACAGCAACTGCAGCAGCCACAGGAAGCTCATATAGGCAGAAAGAATGTACCAGCGCAGCACAGAAGGTGGGAAACTGTCCCAAGCAAGGAATGGATGTACATCACAAACAAGCAGGTAATCACTTACATTCAATCGGATGTGGGTCCTCTCCGCGTTCATATCCAGCACATCAATCAGAGGCTGGTCTTCTAGTGTAGACCATGGGATGGTGGAGGGGCGTAAACCACTTTCCAGGAATTCTGCTACATTCTCTTCATCAATAAACCTTCTTTCCTGCAGAAAACAGAAAAGCACAATGAAAACCCCACAAAGCACAACACCAGAGATTTTCCTGGCTTGCAACGTGTACTGTTGCAATAGAGCATATATGTCAAACTCCGGCCCGCGGGCCGAATCTGGCCCTCCGAGCCATTAAATTTGGCCCTCAAGTGGTTTTCCCACTGTGCATTATATTTGGCCCACTCTAGACCACCAGGGAAGCTATATTGAAGGTGAAGCCCTAGAACACCATATGGGGGAGGTAGGGGGGAAAGCACTAAACACTAGGACACTCTATAGGGGAGCGTGGGGGCCTCTAGACACCAGGGAACTGTATAGAAGAAGGTAGGGGCTTCAGACACCAGGGAACTTTATAAGGGGGAAAAGGTGGCCAGTAGACCTTGAGGTTGGCCCGCGATTAGGTCCCAGTGTTCCATTTCGGCCCACTTTGTATTAGAGTTTGACACCCTTGCGATAGAGCATAAGGAGGAACGGCAGTGCAGTGTACGATGGTGCATCTTCCTGAAGGCGGGGTAAGGAGGGGAACAATGTGCTCAGCCAAGATGATCCAGCACTCATGATCTTTCAGCTATGCTTCAGGGAGGCTGTACATACAGCAGGGGTGACTTGTTCGGGCCCAGTTAAAACTAGCATGTGAAAGCACATATCCCAATATGCCTGTACATTGATATGCTGCCACTGTGACCTCTTAACTCTGTCCTACAAATAAGACAATCAATGTTGTCTAGTCCATACAAGTTATAATGTAATGGTGTGCAAACATTATACAACCACTTACTCCTCGACTCCGACTCCTTAGTCTAATACTTGCCAGGGCTGTGTATTTTGTACAAAAATCATCCGACTCCTCAGTTTATGAAATCACCAACTCCGACTCTGGTTACCCAAAATTGCTCTGACTCCGACTCCTCGACTCGGACTCCACAGCCATGGGTGGGAGCACCGTGGGCAGGAGTGATAGGAGCTCTGTACTCCTGTCTGCTGTACAAAGCTAGCAGCTATAGCAAGAGGGATATTAGGCTGTGTACAAACCACACAATGCTCACATCAGATGGACAGGAAAATTCTTGTTGTTTATTTCCTGCATGTCCCATCTGCTTCGGATTGAGAAAGGGATCAATTTTGTGATCAGTACTAATCTCAGAATCAATCTCTTTCTCAATCGGAAGCAGATCGGGCATGCAGGAAAATCAAACAAAGGGAAATTTCCCATCAATTTGACAGGAAAATTGCATGCTGTATACCAGGCATTATGGCTAGTATACACCATACAATTTCCCTTCAGATAAATGGGTCAAATAGATAATTTCCAACAGGTCCAATCTGATTTCCGATTTTTTATTCTGAACAATTTTGTATAAAAGTGATCGAAAAATCGAATGGAAATCAGATCGGACCTGTTGAAAATTATCTACTCGACCAATCTATCTGAAGGGAAATTGTATGGTGTGTATCAGGCTTTAGAATGGATCTCTGCTGGCAGACAATGACATTTGAGGGGTAGTTCAGCACAAAAACTGCCCTTCATTGTAAAAAATGATGTATCCAACTTAGATTGAACATATAAATTATAGGCCTGTAAAATGGAGTATAAAATGAAGAGTGTCCATGTCATTTGCAATTCGCTGCAATTGCTTGCTTGGGTCATACATATCTCCATATACCGTCATTTGTACATCCATTGATTTCAGCAGTGGTGGGGTGTTTTGACACCCTGGAGAAAAAGGCACTGGAGACAAAAGAGGCTCTCTTTGCTAACCAGCTGTCTATGCTCAGGCACTGTTACTGGCCTGAGGAAGCGGGCTTGGACCCGTGAAACGCGTTGCCTGAGCTAATAAAATTATAGTGTCTTAAACTAGATTGTCATCATTGAGGTACGTCACCTCACCCTTTTTCGATTTTATTGTGGCTTTTAACTTCAAACCTGGGCGCCTCTTTATCCCAATTATAAATCCATTGATTGCTTAAAAAAAAAAAAAAAAAAAAAAAAAATGTACAATAAAGAATAGAGTACCTGGTGCTTTGGCAAATTTATGTACAAACTACTGTTATATGGCAATACGTATGAAAGTTATTGGATGGGCCTTCTATATTTATAGTAGATTTAAAGCCATTTTTGTCTTTTTTCTAAATATAAGCTTACCTTATGACTCAATTAAAACAACATGGCATTGGTGCTGCATAGGGGTACAGTGGATCTCTGTCCCCATTTCTACAATACAATTGGTTTCCAGGATAATGAGCATTTTTCAGGGCAGGGCTAAGTTTTTAGATCGCCTACAAATCCCCAAAAAAATCATTTGCCAATAAAGTGAATGGTGGTGAACCCACTCTGAGATTTAATAGCAGGACATGTAGAATTTTGGGTGCATTTATGCTCAAATGCAAAGGATATAGGCGGTGCAAAATCGCTTCTAAAAGACAAATACTTATAATGCGTTTTTCTCCTGGCAGACTCAAGCGCCAGAGCTGCAGCCACTAGGACGCGCTCCATAGGCAGTTGAAGTGTTAAGGAGACTTGCCCAAGGTCTCCTACTGAATAGGTGCTGGCTTACTGAACAGGCAGAGCAGAGATTCGAACCCTGGTCTCCTGTGTCAGAGGCAGAGCCCTTAACCATTACACTACCCCGCCACTTTAGGGCTCAGACACACTATAAGCGCTTTTCTGAGTGCTTTTTGGCCTCTAGAGCTTTCTGAAAGCTTTTTTAAAAACACTTCCATTGACTTGCATAAAAATCGCGGTAAAATCATGGAATTTTATCATGAGCGCGATTTTACTGCAGGTCAATGGGAGTGTTTTTAAAAAGGTCTCGGAAAGCTCTGGAGGCCAAAAAGCGCTCAGAAAAGCGCTTATAGTGTGTCTGAACCCTTAAAATCACTTTTCAAGGTGATTTTGCAGCGAGTTGAACGCGTATAAATATACTCAACCGCCCCCTTGCAAATAAAGATAACAGACGCTTCTCTGATTGGAGCTACAAAAGCATCTAAGATCTGTTCTCCTAGGGGGCAGGGCTATGGGCAGAAGCCAGACATCGGGACACTAAATAGTATATTTAAACTTTATTTAAACAGGAAAAAAGGTAATAAAAAAAATGCCAGGAATTGCAACTGTTCTAGAAATCGCTGGACACAGCGCTTGCACGATTTAAAGCCAATGGGAACCGTAAAAAAAAAAAAAAAAAAAAAAAAAAAAAAAAAAAAAGGGGGGGGGGGGAGGGAAGGCTCTGAGTACATTTGAAATCAGCGCCGGTAGACTTGGGCTCAGGATACAGTGGTATATGGCTGATCCTGCTTCTTGCACAAGTCCGGGCCATTTTAATTACTATTCCCCCTCCAGGCCGCCATGGATAGTGGGGGAATGAAATAATTCAGCTTCCAGCGATTGCTGCGATCTTCTGACGGAGCCGACGTTACTCACTGAGCGCCGCTATAGACTGATTGCCATTATAGTCTATGGCGGCGCCCAAATCTAGCAGCGCTGAAAAGCACTGCTCCGGAAGGCTCTGGATCCTAGAGCCTTTCCTCTCCTGGACCCCATAGCAGAATTCAAACAATTTGGTCAAATAATGCTTTGTCCACGGCTGAAGGGAGGTTTCAGAAGTCTTCGAGAGTGCTCTTGAAGATTGTTGTTCAATACTGCCAGTGCAGTATGCAGCGGCCTGTCTTCGGGAGGACTCAACTCCAGCAAGACCCCTGCAGTGGGAGATTCGAACGAGGAGCTGCCGCTGCAATGAGGGCACTAGGAGAGGAGAGGCTCTATAAGAGCCAGAGGCCTCCCTCTCCTTAACCACCTTAGCGGTATGGACGAGCTCAGCTCGTCCATTACCGCCAGAGGGTGCCGCTCAGGCCCTGCTGGGCCGATTTTGATCAAATAAAGAGCAGCACACGCAGCCGGCACTTTGCCAGCCGCGTGTGCTGCCCGATCGCCACCGCTCTGCGGCGATCCGCCGCGAGCAGCGGTGAAAGAGGGTCCCCCCAGCCGCCTGAGCCCTGCGCAGCCGGAAAAAATAGTTCCGGCCAGCGCTAAGGGCTGGATCGGAGGCGGCTGACGTCAGGACGTATGACGTCACTCCGCTCGTCGCCATGGCGACAGGAGAAGCCAAATACGGAAGGCTGCTTATTGCGGCCTTCCGTGTTACTTTTGGCCGCCGGAGGCGATCAGAAGAACGCCTCCGGAGCGCCATCTATTTAAAAAAAAACCTCATGCAGCAGCCCTGGCGATCTTAATAGAACGCCAGGGTGGTTAAGTATCTGGTTTTTTTTTAACAATTCTCATTTACTTTAAAGGTCAACTAAAGCCAGAGTTATGGAGGCTGCCAGATTTACTCCTTTTAAGCAATACCAGTTGCCTGGCTCTCCTGCTGATCCTCTGCCTCTAATGCTTTTAGCCACAGTCCGTGAACAAGCATGCAGAAGATGAGGTGTTTCTGACATTATTAGGTCTGGCAAGATTAGCTGCATGCTTGTTTCTGGTGCAGTTCAGACACTACTGCAGCCAAATAGACCGGTAGGGATGTCAGGCAACTGGTATTGTTTAAAAGGATATAAATATGGCAACCTCCATATACCTCTCACTACTGTTGTCCTTTAACCACTTCAGGATTCTGCGTACGCTTAAGTACGCCCCTGAATCCTGAAGTGGATTCCATGGAAACGGCCGTTCTATGTCAGCTCACGGAGGGTGTCTCCGTGAACACCCTGCGAGCCGATCGGCGGCTCGCAGGGTAAATGTAAACACACGGGGAAGATCTTCCCCGGTGTTTACATGTATATGGCGCTGCTGCGCAGCAGCGCCGTAGAGGACATCGGCGATCCCCGGCCTCTGATTGGCCGGGGATCGCCGGCATCTGATAGGCTAAAGCCTATCCCATCAGGCGCAGGACGGAAATCCGTCCTGCGCCGCTCACAAAGGAAGGGAGAGGGAGGGAAGGGGAAGGAGGCCAGAAAGCGCTGCGGAGGGGGGCTTTGAAGAGCCCCCTCCCGCAAGCGCAAGCAGCCGGCGGCGATCAGACCCCCCCGGCAGGACATCCCCCTAGTGGGGAAAAAAGAGTGGCAGTCTGATCGCCCTGGCTGCCAGCTGATCGGTGCTGCGGGCTGGAGAGCCCACGCAGCACCGATCAGCAAAAAACCCTGTGGTACAGAAGTGGTTAATAGCTACACAGTGATTCCTAGTAGGTCCCTGCCCTTATTAAGTTCTCATAAAAAGTTTTCATTCTTTTCATTCAGTCCAATAATTTTTTTAACAGAAAATTGCATATTTGGACTGCTTGATTAATAAAATTAGTGCCTCAGAAGGTAATAAATAAAAAAAACTGCTATTTGTTTGAACACCCATAATCGTGGAGACACAGGAAGAACAAACCGTTGTAACACATACTCTAAAGGTACCATACACAGAGGATGTATGGGCAGATCTCTCTCTGATCGAAGAGAGACCTGTTGCCTGCCCACATACCACAGGCCGATTCCCGATGGATTTCACCATTAATTCTCTCGGGAATCGGCATAGTGACACCGCATCTACCGCACCCACGCTGTCCCCATAATGTAAAATGCTCCCGCCCAGTGTAGCATACTTTACCTGTTTGCCGCTGGCTCCGAGCTCTGTCCGCATACACACGCCCCAGGTGGTTGCCGGCGTATGTGTGACATCACACGTGCATCCATGCTACACTGGCAACCCCATGGGGTGCATGTATGCAGACTGAGTCCGGAGCCAGCAACTAACAGGTGAAGTACGCTGCACTGGGCTGGAGCATTTCACATTAGAGGGAAAGCACCAGGGGTTCCGCTGCACCTCCCAATATTGCATGCCACTATCGCCGCACATCTGATCGAGCAAGCTGTTCCTACATCTTGCAGCATGTTCAATCGATACTTCCAACCTATTTCGGCCTGAATTTGGTCACATGGTCAATCGGGCATGCTCTTGGCAGCACTGATTTTCATCTAATCCGATGATTAATAATAAAATCACAAGGTCGATCGGCTGCAAAATCGCCTAATGTATGGCCACCTTAAAGGGAATCTAAACTAAAAAGGATATGGTTTTTTCCTTTTAAAATAATATCAGTTGCCTAACTCTCTTGCTGATCCTGTGTCTCTAATACTAGGTACAAGTTACGTTTTCTCGTTCGATAGATGCGTTTGATTGATAATTTCTGTCATGTCCGATATTACTCTCGATCGTTTTACCGCTCGATTTTTCATAGAAGTGAATGGAAATTGATAAGAAAAGATAAGAGAATCAAGCGGAAAAACTAATTGAAAATCAGACGAACAGGAAATCGACTGAAAAAACAAAACAAAAGAAATAAAAAACGCATCATGTGTACCCAGCATCATACTTTTAGCCACAGCCCCTCAGCAAGCATGCAGATCAGGTGCTCTGACTGAAGTCAGACTGGATTAGCTGCATGCTTGTTTCAGGTGTGCGATTCAGCCACTACTGCAGCCAAAGAGATCAGCAGGACTGCCAAGCAACTGGTATTGTTTAAAAGGAAACAGCCATATCCTTCTCAGTTTAGGTTCCCTTTAAGTACATCAGTAACAAACAATATTGAAGTTAGAAACACACAAGTACTTTACCTGTAAAGAATTGCTATTCACACCAAAGTAGAGATTCTTCCAAAGTCCAAAGCATTCTGAGGTTTTTGTAAGCTCTATGACGGTGTTGTCCTCTGAAACATTCACAGCAATGTAATCTGTATTGAGGCTATATTGCGGTAAAAACTGTACAAATAGAACATAGGCCACATTTGTGTGTTTCACACAAAACCTAATTTCACATTGATAACTGCTGACCTCTGATGTGATGCTATTCTCATCAATATCTTTGACATGAATAACTAAAGTCAGTGAGGTAGCATTCTGTGAGCAGGTAAATATAGGGCACTCAGGGGAAACATGTGGTAAACAGTTCTGGGCACTTTCTGCTGTGACTGACTCCTGTCCTGAAGGAAGGATCTCCTGTGTCCCTGAAGCCTCTTGTGGGTTACAGATGGTTGAGTTGGATTCAGATTCTGACACTTTTGATACCGGATCCTGCATTAACATAGGGATATTTTGCTGAACCACCGGTAGAGTGATTACTAGCTGCTTTTTACTCTTATTAAACTGGGCAGTCCCTCTTTCCTCCTCCACCAAATAGGGAAGTTTCAGATCTAGTTTATAGGCTGGTTTCTGGGACTCCAGGCTCAAAGCTTTCCCTTCAATTTTTAGATCTGCTTCAGATGCTGAGTTCAGGAGTGGCAAATCTACAGTGATGACTAACTCCTTGGGCACTGGGCTGGGCGTGGAGTCCCGGGCATCTCTATAATCCTGGATATCCACATAAGAACGATGTCTTATGGTGTAATGGGGAATGGTGGGTTTCCAGCATGGCTTACATTCACCAGAAATGGATCCCACTTTAATTTCACTAGACACTGGACGGACCTTTTTGGGCTTTGTCTGGTTATGGCAACTCTCCTTTTGGTCCCCTGGCACTTTATAGGGATAGGGAAAAGTCAGTGGATCATTGGGGTCCTGCGGCTTTGGCTTAGCACCAGGATGTGGTTTTCGGATGACGCTGGCTTGTGGTACCCCCTTGTATTTCTCGCTGATGGTGGTAACGTTGGCAGTGTCTAGGACCACCTTGAAGCTCTTGGCCACAGTGTCCAGGGCAGTGAGGTCCACCATGGTCTTGAAGCGGTCACTCTTGGTGGCCAAGTGCAGGGTGTCTGGGTGGAAGATCACGTCGTAGATGACCTCCTTGTTGCCTTCAGGGCTTAGCTGCTCTCTGGCCGGGGTTAGGGAACACGGGAGGCTCCAGTGCTGGCCAGGCCTGCCCTCAGAGTCCTTTCCCGGCACCCACTGCGGCTGGCGGACCAGGGCATTGCTGCAGACGTTCAGATAGCAGGTCTGCTGGCCGCCCAGACTGGTCTGCAGCACGTGGTCTGGTTGCGGGTGGATGAACTGCACGTCCATGCCTCGTTCCCGCTCCATCTCGCTGATCTCCCGCTCGTACCGCCGCCGGTTCTCGGGGTCGCTGATCTCCTCCGCGTACTGAGCGAACAACTCCCGGAAGCGAGCGTCCTGGAAAGCGGTTCTGAATCGCTCCAGCTCCTCCGAGGTCACGTTCAGCTCTTCCATCCTGGCCGCCATTCTCCTCTAGCACTGATCTCCAAGGGAACCGGCGATTAATGATGAGGTCAGAGCGTACCGTGGAGTCAATTTTGATTGGCTAGTGGGAAAGCTGCGGTGTGGAAGCCGTCCAGTTGTCCAATAGGGTGATGGCGTCAGGTGGTTGCTATGGTGACCGTGTGGTTGTTGACATAGCATGTGCGGCTGGAGGGGGAAGGGTTGAGTGAGACGCAGTACAAGACGATGTATGCTTACATTGCATGCTGGGAGGGCAGTGGGGGTCATTCTGGGTCAGCTGTGCCACACTTACAGCTGCCTGCCTGTCCATACCTCCGGTCTAGGCTCTGCTGGAGCCCATATGCTGAACAGCTGCGGAGTTCTCAGCTGTCCCCCATTGCCAGGGAAATGAGATTTGTCCTGGGAAATAGTCCTGTTTTTAGAACACAACGGATTACGTTGCCTGTACTAAAAATGTCAGTTCTAAATATAGTTCATATTATACTAACCTAAGGCTGGCCATGCACATATCAATCTTCAGGGTTGCACTTCGAATCTACTTGGTGGTCCTTTGCCCCTATTGCTGGGTACACATGGTGTGTTCCCGCACTCGATGCACTGCTCGATTCACGTCGTTTCGTTTATTTCCGACATGTCCGATTCGCGTTTCGATGGATTGTTAGGTCGATTTGCCATACCTTACATGGCAATCGACCTAAAAATCATCGAAATGCGCTCGAAAATAGTAGAATCGCCGGGAATCAAGCGGCGCATCGAGTGCGGGAACAGTGTACCCAGCATAACATGGCCTTTTCGATCAACTTTTGATCAGTTTTGGATAGTTTGGTCAGTCAGTCAATAAGCTGATCAGGCATGTTTTAAAATCTATGAGTAGATAAGTGAATGATGGCCATAAAAGCCTTGCATACAAGTATGAGGCATGCTGCTTGGCAGGGGCTATATTATAGGTCCGAAGTGGAGCTTGTATGAAACTTCAGACCAACAGCTAATTCCTGCTTTTCTTCTCACTAATTTGGAAAGGTGCGTACACACCTTTGACGGATGTTGCCTGGTCACCTTGGGCAACATCTCTTCGCCAGGCTGGACTCACGCATGTCAGCTGTGGAACTGACGATGCGCTTTGTTGCTACGCGGGGGGGATGGGGTGATGGAGGTACGACGATTGGCTCACACGTTACAGGCTGGTGAGCAGCATACAGTAAATAAGGGGATCGGTGTTCCTGGGGGTGAGTAGATCCGACAGGCAGATCAGTCAGGGGCTGCCCAACACATGCCTGATTATTGGATGAGGCAGTCATTATCGGCCGCCTCATCCGATTTAAGTCAGGCGTGTGTACAGTCCTTAAACCCAGAAGAAACCACTGTTCACTGGATAAACTCTAAAACTGCATACCAGGACCCAAAGCCCATGGCCTTCGCCATTGAGCTTTGGGTACAACACTTGCTTTGGCTTTAGCCTCTGCTCACGCTACTTTTCTTAACCTATTTGGTTGGTGACGTGGATGGTGTTTCCCACTGGGTCCCCTATTTCTTACAAATTAGTGGTCACAACCAAATTAGGGAGTTTGCTGCGAGCAGGAAGTGACTGTCTATGAGTTTTCCTACTGGGTCACCTCAACTAGATTTGCTCCCTGAGGTTGTAGAAAAGCACTGGCAGCCTGCACGCTAGCGCTGTGTTCTACTCCTATGCGGGGGGGGGGGGGGGGGGCAGAGCATTGCTAGATTGACGTCACATGGGCATGATAAATGGGGAGATTGATGCAGTCGGCCAAAGCGACGCGCAAAGAGGATCGCTGGCTGACAGGTTGGGGGATGCTGTACATATGCTGGATTCCCATCAGAGATGGTCGTAATCGGCTGAGTTTCATCTAGAGGGAGTACAGAGCTTTATGCAATTAAGGTAGCCATACATCTAGTGATTCTGATTCAAACGACTTTATTGGGTGAACAATTTCATTCAGTGTGGTAGATCCAAAGTTGATCAAGTAGTGGCCCACACACTACATGCATTATCCTACGCGATTCATCTTCACAAATCGATCTGACGTTGTGCATCCATACACTGAATGAAAATATTGATTCAGTGTCAATCAAATAATATGTAAACAGTAGCTGATTCTTGTGTGATCAACCAATATCTTGGATCATGTTTGATCGACTAAGTTGGTCAATTCAGCATGATATTGGCGACTTTTCATCAATCGGGCATAGTGGAAGACACTTGATTCTCTCTCGATTTGATGAAATGATCAAATTGAATGCTCAATTCTTCAGCCAAATCACTATCTGTATGACCAGCTTTATATTGCGCTAGGTGGGAAGAGGGATTAGGTGCAGAGTATGGGTGATGGCATATTATTTGACACAGCATATCTGTGTGCTGTTGTTTGCAAACTAGTTCAACTGATACAAAGTAAAACTGATACAAAGTAAAACAGATGCAGGCACTCTGGTCTCTGTGATAATCGGGTAATTTGCAATTGTAAGAGAGGATGTTTCTTTGGGTTGGGTACTGTAAACATCTATTGTATTTGCAGTGTGCTCTGGATGAGTAATGTGGCAAAGATATGCAAAGTTCATTCAAGGTGGAGATCAATCCAACACTGTTGCCTCAATACAAAATAGATTTATTTTCCAGCTCTTCATACAGCATGACAAACACTAGTATGGCCAAAAGATAACTTTAAAGATGTACCCAAACACAATGGTGAGGCTGTGGGCAGTCAGTTTCAAAAAGAACAATTATAACCAAGTGGATTTCCTCAAACTGGCTGATAACCTAAATAAAGACCTAGCAGACCTCTTCTTGTTTACCATAAATACCCAAGCGGGGAATACAACTTTGCCACGGAGCCTTTAGAAGACAAGCAGAGCGCAAAACCATCATTAGATGAGTTACCTGTTCCCACTCTGACCCACAGCCTTACCATTGTGTTTGGGTACACCTTGAAAGCTATTATTTGACCATACAAGTGTTGTCTTGCTGTATGAAAAGCTGGAAAATAAAGCTATTTTGTATTGAAGCAGCAAAGTTGGATTGATCTCCACTTTGAATCAACTTTGCACATCTTTGCCACACTACTCATTCAGAGCACACTGCAAATACAATAGACATTTATAGTACCCAACCCAAACAAATATGCTCTCTGACAATTGCAAATTCCCCGAGTATCACAGAAACTGGAGTGCCTGCATCTGTTTTTATACCATTATGTTGTTTTTGCTGTACATTGCTAGTGGTTTGATCAGCTCTTGTTTTTGAAACCTAATCAAAACCAAGCGGTCAATATGCAAGAATCGATCACTTCTATACAGCTTATTTAGTTATTGGGGAGTAAAAGAGATCCCAGCACTCAGCAATAGCTGTGTGCTCAGGCCTGGAGAAGTAATTCACAAAAAATAGCAGCATAACTATATGGCCCATAAGCAGCACCACACAGAATTACAGTGGGTTGCAAAAGTATTCGGCCCCCTTGAAGTTTTCCACATTTTGTCATATTACATCATACATGATTCCAAACATTTTTTACAAATAAATAACTGCAAAGTGGTGTGTGCATAATTATTCAGCCCCCTTTGATCTGAGTGCAGTCAGTTGCCTATAGACATAGACTAAAGCTCAACACACACCATACAATCTTGGTTGTACAATCTTACCACTTTCATGTAGTATAAGAGTTTATCCAATCAATCATTCCAGGTATTTTCAATCTGTTGGTCCTTATACTACATAGATTTGGTAAATCTGTACAACCAAGATTGTATGGTGTGTGTTGAGCTTAACACTGCACATCACTCTGAACACACCATCCCCACTGTCAAATATGGTGGTGGCAGCATCATGCTCGGGGGGTGCATCTCTTCAGCAGGGACAGGGAAGCTGGTCAGAGTTGATGGGAAGATGGATGGAGCCAAATACAGGGCAAACTTGGAAGAAAACCTCTTGGAGTCTGCAAAAGACTTGAGACTGGGGCGGAGGTTCACCTTCCAGCAGGACAACGACCCTAAACATAAAGCCAGGGCAACAATGGAATGGTTTAAAACAAAACATATCTATGTGTTAGAATGGCCCAGTCAAAGTCCAGATCTAAATCCAATCGAGAATCTGTGGCAAGATCTGAAAACTGCTGTTCACAAGCGCTGTCCATCTAATCTGACTGAGCTGGAGCTGTTTTGCATGGGCAAGGAATGGGCAAGGATTTCAGTCTCTAGATGTGCAAAGCTGGTAGAGACATACCCTAAAAGACTGGCAGCTGCAATTGCAGCAAAAGGTGGTTCTACAAAGTATTGACTTTGGGGGCTGAATAATTACGCACACCCCACTTTGCAGTTATTTATTTGTAAAAAATGTTTGGAATGATGTATGATTTTCAATCCATTTCTCACATGTCCACCACTTTGTATTGGTCTTTCACGTGGAATTCCAATAAAATTGATGCATATTTGTGGCAGTAATGACAAAACTTCAAGGGGGCCGAATACTTTTGCAACCCACTGTATATGAATGAATATCACAATATTTATTAGTATATATTAAAAAAGACACTATTAATGTTAAAAAACATTTAAAATGATTCCACTCCACTGGATGATAAATAACCACCTATATCATATATAATCTGCATTAATATATAAATGATTTAATAGCAATTGAAATATATCACCCACAGGTGCTCACATAGAGCTAACCTCAGATGTAGAACCCAGGTTCTATAGTATTATGCCATAAAGTGCAACAGGGAAAGGGAAGGGGAACACACTGGGGTCATAAATGACCAAAAAACAAGAGAAGCATAAGTGCAACTAAATAAAATGACAATCATAAGAATGATATTGTGTATATAAGCAAATAACCTAGTGACAAAGTGCTGAGTGAAGAGGCGACTATGATCCTAGGCCTGTTAGTAATGAAAGTGCGCTATACTATACCCAGACCATATGGAGAGGCATCCAAATGGAAAGAAGAAGGGAGCCCTGCTGGGGCTATACAGGATCTTCTCAAAAAATTAGCATATTGTGATAAAGTTCATTATTTTCTGTAATGTACTGATAAACATTAGACTTTCATATATTTTAGATTCAAATACACACAACTGAAGTAGTTCAAGCCTTTTATTGTTTTAATATTGATGATTTTGGCATACAGCTCATGAAAACCCAAAATTCCTATCCCAAAAAATTAGCATATTTCATCCGACCAATAAAAGAAAAGTGTTTTTAAAACAAAAAAAGTCAGCCTTCAAATAATTATGTTCAGTTATGCACTCAATACTTGGTGGGGAATCCTTTTGCTGAAATGACTGCTTCAATGCGGCATGGCATGGAGGCAACCAGCCTGTAGCACTGCTCAGGTGTTATGGAGGCCCAGGATGCTTTGATAGCGGCCTTAAGCTCATCCAGAGTGTTGTGTCTTGTGTCTCTCAACTTTCTCTTCACAATATCCCACAGATTCTCTATGGGGTTCAGGTCAGGAGAGTTGGCAGGCCAATTGAGCACAGTAATACCATGGTCAGTAAACCATTTACCAGTGGTTTTGGCACTGTGAGCAGGTACCAGGTCGTGCTGAAAAATGAAATCTTCATCTCCATAAAGCTTTTCAGCAGATGGAAGCATGAACCCACTTTTGAACCAGAAACAGCGGCAGAAGCGCCTGACCTGGGCTACAGAGAAGCAGCACTGGACTGTTGCTCAGTGGTCCAAAGTACTTTTTTTGGATGAAAGCAACTTTTGCATGTCATTCGGAAATCAAGGTGCCAGAGTCTGGAGGAAGACTGGGGAGAGAGAAATGCCAAAATGCCTGAAGTCCAGTGTCAAGTACCCACAGTCAGTGATGGTCTGGGGTGCCATGTCAGCTACTGGTGTTGGCCCACTGTGTTTTATCAAGGGCAGGGTCAATGCAGCTAGCTATCAGGAGATTTTGGAGCACTTCATGATTCCATCTGCTGAAAGGCTTTATGGAGATGAAGATTTCATTTTTCAGCACGACCTGGCACCTGCTCACAGTGCCAAAACCACTGGTAAATGGGTTACTGACCATGGTATTACTGTGCTCAATTGGCCTGCCAACTCTCCTGACCTGAACCCCATAGAGAATCTGTGGGATATTGTGAAGAGAAAGTTGAGAGACGCAAGAACCAACACTCTGGATGAGCTTAAAGAGACACTGAAGCGAGTAAAAAACTCGCTTCTTCTCTTATATTCAGCAGGGGCATGTGTGCCCCTGCTAAACCGCCGCTATCCCGCCGCACAACGGGGGTCCCTTACCCCCCAATTCCCCCCCTGCAAAATCTACGACCAACTTGGTCGTAGATTTTGCTGCTCCTAGAGGCAGGGCTAAAAACTTGTCAACAGAAACAATGTCCTCACATGGGCACCAGCTGGTGTTAAACTGCCACATTTAATAGCCAGGTTTGCAATACAAAGGAAAATGTTGTACAGTAGAATGTATCCAATCGCAATACATCACCATTCCATCGGATAATACCACCCACAGAGACCTGTCCGGTCGACAATTGTTTCGCTAAAGTAGCTTCCTCGTGGACCGCTGCTCTCCGCGGCGGGGATAAGGCTCAAACGCCGCAGACAGAGTGAGCGCTTGAAGTACGCCATATTGCGCACGCCCACTATGTCCTCTCAAGCCAATGGCAAGCCCAAGTCCTCCAGCGTAGGCGCGCGTCATCACTGAGCGCAGCCTCCCGCTGGTGGCAACCTTGGTCACGTCACCACGCTCCGCGGCGCTATTCAAGCGTCGCAGTCATGGCAACCTGCTAGTTTCCTAGTTACGCTGCGTCCACCCGGAAGCCAGTCTAAGACCGCCCCCGTCGGACGCAGCAATGTGTACCATGCAGTGGGCTCAACACGGGCAAAGAAGGATGAATATCCAGACCGCACAGAGCAGGATGGCCAGGGGGAACCTTGAGGCAGGGAACACACTTGACTTTCAGTTTTCCGCGCGCGTTTTTCTGCATACTTTTTCTGCACACTAAGTGTGTTTCTATGCAGGAAAACGCGCGCGTTTTTTCACATCAGCTGATGTAATTGATACAGTAAACTGCCAAAATGTGCAGAATCAGGATGCAGAATGTCAGTTTTTTTTCTGCGCGCGAACAACACAGTAAGTGTGCACTAGCACATTGATTAACATGAGTTCTCAGTTTTTCTGTGCAGAAAACGCGCACGAAAACAGTCAAGTGTGTTCCCTGCCTGAATGTAGAGACATCAATGCGTCACCTAAAGGGAAAGATCTCATAGCCAAGGTAAAGGAATTTTCGCATATATTAGGGTTAATTGTACTTTTAAAGGACTAGAGAGAGATACACCAGAGAGTGACACCCCAAAACCAGATACAGGGCAAGGAGAATACAAGCTACAAACATCCTAATATTAGACCATACTAATATTTTTGCAGAAAAACACTAAGTTCATTTCTGTCATTGAACCCTAATGGGCCCATTGTGTCAGTCCTCAAGATCCAGGTCGATTCCTTTTGAGAAAGCAGTTTCTCTCTATCTCCCCCCCTTCTCGGGGTTACTACAGAGAACAGTCCCTAGAGGCAGGGCTAACGGCTGCAGCCCTGCCTCACAGCGCGTCTATCAGCGGCGCATCGGCGCCTCTCCCCCGCCCCTCTCAGTAAAGGAAGACTGAGAGGGGCGGGGGAGAGGCGGAGATACGCACTGACAGACGCGCGTGAGGCAGGGCTGCAGCGGTTAGCTCTGCCTCAATGCGGAAGAGATCCCCGGCAAAGACGGAGGGGATTTTGGGGGTAAGGGACCCCCGTTGTGCGGCGCGATAGCGGCGGTTTAGCAGGGGCACACATGCCCCTGCTGAATATAAGAGAAGAAGCGAGTTTTATACTCGCTTCAGATTCTCTTTAAGGCCGCTATCGAAGCATCCTGGGCCTCCATAACACCTGAGCAGTGCCACAGGCTGATTGCCTCCATGCCACGCCGCATTGAAGCAGTCATTTCAGCAAAAGGATTCCCGACCAAGTATTGAGTGCATAACTGAACATAATTATTTGAAGGCTGACTTTTTTTGTTTTAAAAACACTTTTCTTTTATTGGTCGGATGAAATATGCTAATTTTTTGAGATAGGAATTTTGGTTTTTTTTCATGAGCTGTATGCCAAAATCATCAATATTAAAACAATAAAAGGCTTGAACTACTTCAGTTGTGTGTATTTGAATCTAAAATATGTGAAAGTCTAATGTTTATCAGTACATTACAGAAAATAATGAACTTTATCACAATATGCTAAGATCCTGTATGGTCTGGGTATAGTATAGCGCATAGAGTAAAAGCATCGCCAGCATTCAAAAGTGACTGAAACATGAGCCAGAACCACTCCTTTACTGGGGATGTCTTGCTAATTGCCTATAATTTCCACCTGTTGTCTATTCCATTTGCACAACAGCATGTGAAATTGATTAGGTTCAATTACACTGCCGCGCTCTCCACTCCTGTAATCATAAAAAAAGACTCCGCATAGGGTAATATTGTTCAGTTCTGTTATTCACACTATTCCACCACCTACAGATCACTTGTGCTTTGTGCTCCCCGGGTGCTGAATCACATCTATCTCCCTCACCCCTTGTTAATATATGCTCACCAGATTCTCTCCACCTCAGTTGTCAGGTGGATCTTGCGCATAACTGAAAGACTTGTTCCAGATTTTCTCCACCTCAGCTATTAGGTGGGTTTTTACAGGTATCATACACACTTGTTCCTACAGAGAAAAAAATCTCTACATAGGGTAATATAGTTCAAGCAGCAGTACGGTTAAATCACTGACAAACGTGTCTCTGTATTTACACCTGTGACAAGTGCCAATCCACCACACTCCATGCCACACTGCTCACCAGATGTATCCCACCTCTTTATTAGGTGGAGACAGCGCTTTCTGTTATTCCAAACAACAACACGATCCTCAGTAGTATACAAGAAAAAGCCTCTTATCAGGACTTTGGTTTATTTTCTTCGCTAAAATCACTCATAAAACATAAAAAGAGAAAAAAACGCATATAGCGTAACACTGTTGACAATGCCTCTGTGCGCAATACAAAATCTCACTTACGCACTCAGAAGTACTCTGCGCATATCAGTTACAGTTGGCTGCCAATGCCCATCCGCCTTGCTTCCGGGTGTGTGTCAGCCTCACTCACGTTCTCCCGTTACCGCCGCCTCCTCCTTCAGTCGCAGGGGTCACTTGCGTGCGCCTCTTACTCGACCGGCCGGTCTGTGCGCTGTCCTCTCGACGTCAGACGCTTAGCTCCGCCCTACGCGCGTTTCGTCCTCACGCCAGACTCATCAGGGAGCCCCTGATGAGTCTGGCGTGAGGACGAAACGCGCGTAGGGCGGAGCTAAGCGTCTGACGTCGAGAGGACAGCGCACAGACCGGCCGGTCGAGTAAGAGGCGCACGCAAGTGACCCCTGCGACTGAAGGAGGAGGCGGCGGTAACGGGAGAACGTGAGTGAGGCTGACACACACCCGGAAGCAAGGCGGATGGGCATTGGCAGCCAACTGTAACTGATATGCGCAGAGTACTTCTGAGTGCGTAAGTGAGATTTTGTATTGCGCACAGAGGCATTGTCAACAGTGTTACGCTATATGCGTTTTTTTCTCTTTTTATGTTTTATGAGTGATTTTAGCGAAGAAAATAAACCAAAGTCCTGATAAGAGGCTTTTTCTTGTATACTACTGAGGATCGTGTTGTTGTTTGGAATAACAGAAAGCGCTGTCTCCACCTAATAAAGAGGTGGGATACATCTGGTGAGCAGTGTGGCATGGAGTGTGGTGGATTGGCACTTGTCACAGGTGTAAATACAGAGACACGTTTGTCAGTGATTTAACCGTACTGCTGCTTGAACTATATTACCCTATGTAGAGATTTTTTTCTCTGTAGGAACAAGTGTGTATGATACCTGTAAAAACCCACCTAATAGCTGAGGTGGAGAAAATCTGGAACAAGTCTTTCAGTTATGCGCAAGATCCACCTGACAACTGAGGTGGAGAGAATCTGGTGAGCATATATTAACAAGGGGTGAGGGAGATAGATGTGATTCAGCACCCGGGGAGCACAAAGCACAAGTGATCTGTAGGTGGTGGAATAGTGTGAATAACAGAACTGAACAATATTACCCTATGCGGAGTCTTTTTTTATGATTACAGGAGTGGAGAGCGCGGCAGTGTAATTGAACCTTGTTATCCAAGAATTGGACTTTTTCTGCAGCGAACCCATTTTACTGTTGATTGTATCAAGTGGTAATTAATGTATGAACTTTGGCGCAGTGTTTTTTGAACAGATGTGAAATTGATTGTCAATTAGTTTTGCTACCTTAGGCCGCTTTTACTCGGACTGTTGATAGGCAGTGAAATGCCTCTCAAACTCTCACAACTGCTAGCTGCTTCCTAATAACTGCTCACTGCTGCCTGATAACTACTCACTGCTGCCTGGTAACTGCTTGATGAGCACTCAATAGTACGTGGAAAAGAGCACTACGGCCTCTTTTCCACAAACTGTTGATAGGCAGTGAAATGCCTCTCAAACTCTCACAACTGCTCACTGCTGCCTGGTAACTGCTTGTTGCTGCCTGGTAACTGCTTCACTGCTGCCTGGTAACTGCTTGCTGAGCACACAGCTCAACAGTTCGTGGAAAGGAGGCCTAAGGCCTCTATTCATAAAGCATTCCCGCATGTGGTAATGCTCAAAACAGCTGACATTACCGACCATTTAGCAAAGTGTCCATCATAAAAGCTGTTTCCGCATGAAAAGCTACAATTCCTGAGCAGTTCGGAAAATTACCGCCTTGTGCGGTGATTATCACAACACATGTCACTAATATCAATTCATAAAGATTAGAGCAGGCGGAATCAGCACAAAGAATACCGGCTGTTTAGATAACACGATTAGCCAGCGGTAATAGCCAAGATAACAGCTAAGTGAATGAGACAGACCTCCCAGGCAGCAGCAGTGAGAGCAGAGCAAACAAGGCATCCCAGAATACCAAGGCTGTGTTTTTTAACCCCTTGGGTACCTGTTTTCAGATATATGTCACATCAGAAAGCCTGCATGCGTAACATTTCTTGAAGTTCTTCTAAGCTGCAGCAATTAAATAGATTGTTTAGAAAGACTATTAGACAGATTCAGAGAAGATTCAGGGCAAGGAGAGGCAGTTTTAAAAAGCATGCACATGTCGGGGCGTGGCTAGCGGCTGCTCGAGATGGACGTCTGTTAGCAGAGCTCCGCACACCCTGGCTGCATCGGCTTACTTCACGCAGCACTTTTCGCCCCAAAAGGTCTCACCCGAGGTCCCCGCAGCCTGCTGAATCCCCCAAACCTAGATGGGAGGCAAGAAAGCCCGGCGTGAGGGAGATCTCACTGTATCCTCCCGGCAAGAGCCGCGCTCACGGAGGTCCAAGATGGCGCCCGGGTCCAGCCAGCAAAGAGAACAGGAGCATGTGGAGAGCGAATCCGACGGAGAAAGCAGGTCCACCAGTCTCAGCAGACCTCTATCCATTGGCAGACAGTCTGGGTCGGGAAGCAGAGCCCCAAGCAACCTTTCAGCCCGTGATCAAGCGCTTATGGACATGTTTAAAGTGATCCTGCAGAGGGAGCTTGAGGAAACCTCCGGCAAGCTGGCTGCTCGCCTCTCAGAAGAGATCAAGGAAATGGGGTCCAGGATAAACGAACTTGAGCGTCGCATCGACATTGTAGATGTCGTATTGGATGAACATAACAAGGATCAGGAGGCGACCCAAGCAGACCTCCAAGATGTACAGCTGCGTATGGAGGATTTCGAAAACAGAGCTCGCAGAGGTAATTTACGGGTCAGGGGTCTGCCTGAGAGTATAACAGATCTGACTTCCACAGTAACTGCTCTCTTTCAAGAGCTTGTCCCTAGTCTGCCGATTGATAGACTCGAGTTCGATAGAATTCACAGAGCCCTTGGCCCAGTCAAGCCTAACGGTCTCCCCCGGGACATTGTCATTAAGTTTACCTTCTATAGATCTAAAGAAACTATTCTAAAAGCTGAAAGAGATAAAGAAGACCTTGAATTTCAGGGGCACCATTATCAAATCTTTGCTGACTTGGCGCCTGCTACAATCCAGAGGCGTAGAGAGATGAAGTCTTTCACTAAAATCCTTCAAGCTCACGACATAAAGTACAGTTGGGGTTTCCCCTTTAAGCTGGTGTTCTCTTACAACAACCGAGTCCATGTGATTCTAAACCCAGAAGAAGCCCGGAGAAAGCTGGAGAGGCTCAAGCTTACGCTTCCTGCCTCCTCTCCCCCCCGCAGCCAAGGCCCACCTCACTCCCAGCCTCCATGGGAAAAAGCAAAACAGCAGGGGTCTTCAAAGAAGCGCGAAAAGGAGATTCCGATGCCGGCAACGCAGTCCGATCCTGGCTGATCCAGTTTGCCCGGAATTGATTGGCTCTTCATCTTGATCTCACCAACCGGACTTGGTGAACTTACCTTATCGGTGGTATGTCGTATCCTTGGAACCTGGCTCTCAGACTAGAAGCTATCTCTGAGTTTTCTATAGTTAGCTACACGTAGTGTATGAAAACGCACTCTTGCTCCAGCAGTCAGCTGGACCCCTAGGCTAAATGTTTTATCTATTTGATTCTATGTTCCCTCTACAGTCAAATACTGCTGATTGCTGAAGTATATCCAAGATCTTGAATAGAGAATCATATAGTTATATATTTTCACTAGTCTTTTAGCAATCATGATCGGGCCATGGCGCATCACACTTTTGCCACCTGGGAAACCCAGGTATAGACTCTGGTGTTGGGCGCAGGAGTAGGCGTATATTTAGTATCCAGTATTTAGTATTCAGCTCTTCGCTTTATAGTATATCTGTTAGATTTTGGGGTTAATTAGGTGCTGGTAATTGTTATAACCTTTTGTTTGGTCGGCCATGCAGCCGGGGTGGGATTATCCCCCCCGCACAAGCGATTTTTTCACTCGCTTGTTTTTTGGCACTGAGCCTGGATGGCCCAAGCCAGTCTCAGGTTGCTCTAAATTTTTGTATCGCCGTTTACTCCTGTTTTCAGGAGATCCGGCGAGCTAACTTTGGGCCCTTTTCTATCCTCTCTTTCTCTTTCTGCTTCCCCCTTCCCCCCTCCCCCCCTGGTCCGCCCTAGCCTACCAAGAATACTCATCCCCTGATAACTTATGGTGCCTCGCGTTCTCACTGTCGTGGCACACAAGGACCTTCTCCTCTGCTAGTAATAATGGCTGACCCTACTTTAAAAATCATAACGCATAATGTCCAAGGCTTCAATTCTCCCCAAAAAAGGAGCAAAGCCTTTCATTATTATAAGTCCGCTCACACAGACATTGTATGTCTGCAGGAGACTAGGTTCTCTAGAACTAGTCACCCTTCTTGTTTTAGTAAACATTTCCCGATGGCTTTCCATGCTTGCGCAAGGGAGAAGGTCCGTGGCGTGTCTATTGCTTTCAGAAGAGGCCTCCCTTTCAAATGTGAGCACACTCTAGCTGATCCCACCGGGAGATATCTGATATTACGGGGTACCCTCTATGATTCCAAAATTACCTTGGCTTCCTATTATGCTCCTAATCAATTCCAGGACCGTTTCCTCTCTCATTTCTTACAGGTGGTAGCGCAGCATGGGGAAGGTATGATAATCCTATGTGGAGACACAAACGAGGTGCTAGATGTGGGAATGGAAAGGGCTTACAAACCTGGTTCTGCAAGAGCTCTCCAACCCATTTCTTCCGCTCAGTCGTTGGCTGTCTCCTGTCTATTCAGGGACGGGGGATTGCTAGATGTCTGGCGTGATTTTAATCCACAAACGCGCAATTATACTTTCTATTCAAACCCACATGGGAGCTTTTGCAGAATCGATCACTTCTTTATGCAGGCACCCTATTTAGATAATGTCACAGCCGCTAAAATCCTCGCAGTAACATGGTCAGACCACGACCCAGTGCAGATCCAATTGTCCTCCTTGGTACCTAGGGGCAGGAGTTTCACCTGGAGAATTAATGACTCTTTGCTTTCCAGGCAAGACAGTTTTGAGAGGATTCACTCCTTTCTCACCAAGTATTTGGAAACCAACGAAGGGTCGGTTGCCTCTGCGGTTTCTCTCTGGGAGGCTTTGAAGGTGACGGTGAGGGGACGGATAATTGGCTTTGCCTCCTACCTCAAAACGCAGAGGGCTCAAAATATAGTTAACCTGACAAAACAGTACGAAGAAGCAGATCAGGCCTGGAAAGCCTCCCCATCGGCCGCTCTGAAGCTGACCAGGGATGGATTGCGGTTGCAACTAGATTCTACCTTAAGCGAAGAGGTAGAAAAGCAACTTCGATGGCGTAGAAATGTTTACTACCGTTGGGCTGATAAACCCCATACTTTCCTAGCTCGCAAATTGAAAAATCAAAAATACAAGCCTCCCACTCTACGAGTGAAAGACTCTCAGTCACCACCCACCACGAATCCCTGTAAGATAGTCCAGTACTTTCAGAACTTCTTGCAGAAGTTGTATAGGGCGGAGGGAGAGATCGATAAGGCACAGCTTGAAGTCTATTTTGAATCAATTCACCTCCCTCCTCTCGATGCGACCAATGCTGAACTCATTAATGCAGAAATTACCTCGGACGAAGTTCTTGCAGCAATAAAATCGCTTAAAAGCGCTAAATCCCCGGGGCCAGATGGCTTTTCTCCTCTCTTTTATAAAAAATTTGCCCAAACGATAGCACCCCTCTTAGCTCAAATGTATAATGAATACAACAAAAATAAATTCCCAGGTCGAGATACGCTCCAAGCTAATATAGCTATGCTCCCCAAAACTGAAACAGAACCAACGGATGTTAGCAGTTTTCGCCCCATTTCCCTTCTCAATGTGGACATAAAAATCCTGAGTAAAATTCTAGCCTCACGAATCAATAGGTTTCTCCCCCAGATAATCCACAAGGACCAAGTGGGCTTTGTCCCTGGGCGTCAGGCATCTGATGCTGTGTATAGGGCTATCCAGGTTTTTGAAAGCTTACGCCATAGAAAGATACCTGGGCCCATATGCAATTGATTTTTTCACCTGAGTTATCTCCTAGGAGATACTTTTCATCTTCTCTTTAAACTACATTTTGAGCATTTTACAATTGAAAAAGTACCTAAAGGTTGGCGAAAAAGTACTATCAAATTCATTTTGAGTATTTTCTTGCTTGCTGGTGGCTTAAAAGGCATTTTATTACAAGTTGTGAAAATATCACCTAAGAGAAAACTCAGGTGAAAAAGTGAATTGCATATGGCCCCCGGTGTCTGTCTAAGCCTGGATATCTACAAAGCGTTCGATACACTTTCATGGGATTACTTATACTTTGTTATGCAGTGTAGGGGTTTTGGACCATCCTTTTTAGCTTGGCTTCAAGCCTTGTACTCCTCCCCATCAGCTAAAGTGCATTATGCTGGTTATTTATCTCCTAGCTTCGCAATAGAGAGAGGTACTCGTCAGGGGTGCCCCCTTTCTCCAATTTTATTTATAATAGCGATGGAACCATTAGCGCAGACGATTAGAAATTCTGAAGAAATTCCTGGTTTCCAAATAGCCGGTACTCAGCATAAATTAAACCTTTTTGCTGATGATATGTTGCTGTTCTTGTCTAATCCGAAAACTTCTATCCCTGCATTAATGGAGGCAATGGAACAATTTGCACAGGTCTCGGGTCTGACCATTAACCCCAGCAAATCAAACCTCATGATTCTCACGATGGAACAGGCAGACTGGCAAGAATTGATCAGAGAAGTACCCTTTAAAATAGTAGAGAAGCAAATTCCTTATCTAGGCATAAAATTAACTGCGCATTATAGCTCGCTTTTTCAAGCCAACTATTATGCACTGTCTAGGCTTATTACTCAATACATCTCAAATTGGTCTGCTATGCAGTTATCCTGGCTAGGCCGGGTACACTCTGTTAAAATGGTCTTGTTGCCAAAAATTCTTTATCATTTTAGGCTACTCCCCGTCTGGATTCCCCCGCACTTGTTACGACTCTTTCAGTACAAAATAAACAAATTTATCTGGGGAAATTCTAGGCCCAGAGTTGCCAAGGCCTCATTGTACCTCCCAAAACATTCTGGAGGCTTGGGACTTCCGGAAATACGTGCATATTATCAAGCAGCACAGATTGCACCAATGGTTGGCTTGTATAGAGGGTCAGATATGCCACAATGGTCCTTATTTGATATAGCCTCTGCTGCGCCCTTATCAGTACAATGCCCTATTTGGCTGCCTCCCAAGCTCCGGCCCCCATCACTCAGTTGTATGCTGTCTCATTGCCTTCGGGTCTGGGACTCTTTAAAATACTCACGAAAGCTATTATCCCCATTTCTGCCGCTCTTACCAATCACTGACAACCCCCTTTTCCCTCCAGCATGCGATGACCCTGCAGCATTCCGCTAGTGGACCTCTAAAAATCTGCTGATAGTATATCACATGATCAAAGATTCAAAAGTGGCTAGTTGGGATTATCTTAGGGACAAACACCAAATTCCCGGATCAGAGTATTTTAGATATCTACAGCTGCGACATAGGATAAACTCCCTGTTGAGGAATGTCCCAGATGCCAGCGTATCTCTATCACCTTTCGAGAATGCTTGCCTCCAGGACACAAGGGGTGCTGGGCTGGTGAGCAGGCTCTACTCGTCTCTAACCAGTTCTGTCCCCTCCTTTTCGCATGGGTATGTTAAGAGGTGGGAAATTGACTTAAAAGGTTCTCGCACTGTGGAAGAGTGGCAGCATGCTTGGCATAGTCTCTTTCACCTATCCATTAACTTGGGCCTTGTTGAAGCATCTTTGAAGGTGATGATGAGATGGTACTGGGTTCCCTCTAGATTAGCTCGCATGGGAGGAGACGGTAATTGCTTAAGGGGATGCCAAGCCAAGGGTGACCTACTCCACACTTTTTGGTCCTGCTCTCTATTATCTCGCTTCTGGTCAAAAACATATCGCTTGACACAGGCTGTCTTCCATACTCAACTGCGTAAAGACCCGTGGTCTGCCTTACTACACTTCAAAACTGGCAGCCTCAGTAAGGCTCAGGAAATTCTCCTCCAATTTATATTCGTGGCGGCTAAGCTAACTATTGCTAAAGCCTGGAAAAAACAGATTGTGTCATTTGAGGAGGTCAAAAACAGAGTTACAGGGTTTATGATCCAGGAGCAAATGGCGGGAATCCTCATGGACAGGCAGTCCAAGACGGATAAAATATGGGACCCCTGGAAATCATATCTGACCATCACCGGTCACAGATAGTCATATTATTCTGCTGTCACTGCCATGACAACGATCTCAGGGCTATGAATCTTGGCCCGGGTTAGGACCAGTTCCCTCCCTCCCCCCCCCCCCCCCCTTTCTCTCTCCTTGCCTACCTTCTTTCTATTCTCTCTCTCTCTTTCTGTTCTCCACAATCTGCAGCTATCTTCGCCCACTCCCACTGTTGGGGGAGGCCAGAGACCTTCAGGATGAAGCTCTCGAAGCGGGAACGGTGTTCATTCTGGAATACTAGTTCCCCCTATTTACGTATAGTTGGAGCCACTCGACTCCCCCTTTTTTTTTTTTCTGACAACTCATCATGCCTCCAATACTGATTTGTTTTATGCATTTGCACCTGTTTACTTGCTGTCAGTCATGATGTCTTGTTCAAATGAGTGCATTGTCCTGCGATGTAAGCTGTTATCTTTACTGAAAACTTAATAAAATTGTTTGAAATAGAAAAAGCATGCACATGTAAAGGAATGCTGGGGCTGCCTCCTTTACCTTTATAGTAACTGTCTATGCACAGAGAAAATGGCCTCAATTCTGGTAGCTATGTAAGGTAATTTTTTTTTTTTTTGGTAGGTAAAATACCTCATGAGGTATTTTCCTCTTTTTCTTAGTAATTCTGAAATATTTTTCTCCATTTTCAAACCTGAGGTAAATGCATAAAGTGAGGTAAAACATGAGGTATTTCAGTGGTAAGCACGCAGTAAATACAGTAAATGATAGTAGTCTTTAATTGTCTTCCATAAGTTAAGCCCAGTTCACATTAGCGTTTGCCAACGGAACCGGCCGTACGGTTCCGTGGTCCGTTCCGCTGAGCGGATGAAAATATGCTGCAGGACCCAATTTTCCAAACCATTTTGCTAAGCGGAACGGACAAGGAAGGTTTTGCAGCTACATAGTAACAAATAGAAAACTGACAGTTTACAACACACTGGCTGTAAAAACTGACAGTTTAGGCCTTAGGCCTTAGGATATAGTCTTTGGAATTTTTTTTTTTTTATGAGGGGGGGGGGGGGGGGGGGGGGTATTTGATTATGTAGCTAACTATGAAAAGTATATTTATAGGCATCCTTTATTTTAAAAAAAATCCAGTAAATATTTGGAATTTTACTTCTACAGTTCTTTTCTATTACACAGCCTGAATATGACCGACACTAAAACAGCAATAGGAACTCCACTAAAAACTGCAAAATGCATACAAATTGACTTTACCTCCAGGTACAGGCAGGTCTTAAATTCTGTGCTAACATGCCCTCTAATTCCCATGCGAATAGCTATTTTCGGTAAAATTAACGCAAATTACCTCATGAATTCAGGCCCGGCCCTAGACTTTTTGCCGCCTGAGGCAAACTTTGAATAAATCGCCCCCCCCCCCCCTTCCTCCTGCCAGCTCCTTGCAGCCATCCTGTTCCGCGCCAGTCCTCAACGATGATCCGTTCCCCACTGTGCGCTAGTTTGTGTCCCCAACAGGCCACTGCACCTGCGCAGCTCTGGCCACGTGTATCTTTGCTCACGTTTCTGTCTGCAATAGTGTCCTGCAAAGGCGCAGGCTGCTATTGCGGACGGGTGAGCGAACAAGGCTACGTGTGGCAGGGCCGCGCAGGCGCAGTAGTCCATCAACTTACAAGTCGACTGGACCGAAACTAGCTGGCGGCAGGAGAACGGAGAATGGTGGACCGTGGAGGACCAGCACAGGACCGGATGGCTGTCCCCAGGTAAGTGAAACACTTTTTTTTAATTTTCAGGTCCGCTTTAATGGCTCATAATGGCTGACTGTACTGTCTGTAGGCAGAAGGCATGTAATTTGATGGCCAGGCCATGATGGTACAGCCATTATGAGCAATCATATCTGAGGAGACAACGCGTGTGCAGGAGCCGTTTCCTGCAAGCGTTGAATAGGCTGCGGCGTGTCGTCGGGAATCTGCGGTGCGACGCTGAGTAGCGGCGGTAGTAATTCATTAACCCGACGGGAAAACGCCAATTTCCGGCGATACAATGCTCCCGGGTGCTTTGTACCGCAACGCATCAAAACGCAGCGCCAGGTGTGAAAGGTAAAATGAAAGTCTATAGACTTTCATTTTATCTTCGTCAACGCAAAGTCTCCATGCTTAAAGAGACACTGAAGCGAAAAAAAATTATGATATTATGATTTGTATGTGTAGTACAGCTAAGAAATAAACCATTAAGATCAGATACATCAGTCTAATTGTTTCCAGTACAGGAAGAGCTAAGAAACTCCAGTTGTTATCTCTATGCAAAGAATCCATTAATCTCTACGACTAAGTTAGTCGTGAAGAGGGCGGTTATCTGACTTTTATTATCTCAACTGTAAGTGAACTGTTTTCTTTTTATCTGCTAGAGGAGAAGTCATTACTTCACAGACTGATCTGAAAGACTCATTTTGAAAGCTTAGTGTTGTGTAATCTGCACATATTAGAGAATGACGCAATGTTAGAAAAAACACTATATACCTGAAAATAAAAGTATGAGAATATTTTCTTTGCTGCTAATCTTCTAGTAATTATTCATAGTACACAACCAATTCATTATATCATATTTTTTTTTTCGCTTCAGTGTCTCTTTAAAGCTAATGTGAACCGATTTTTTTTTTTAAAAGTCAGATACTCACCTAAGGATAGGGATTCCCTCTCCTCTCCGGGTGCCCTCGGTGCTGCGCTGGCTCCCCCGTTCACATCCGCCGCTGCGGGGACTTCGAGAGTCTTCGGGAGCAGAGTCCTCCCGAAGACAGGCGGCTCCATACTGCGCACACGCAAGTGTGTCATAGAGGGCGCTCGCGCATGCGCAGTGTTGAGTGGCCCATCTTCGGGAGCACCCGGGCTACCGAAGCATTTCCGAAGCCTCCCTTCGGCCCGGGAGACAGCGGTATTTGACCGAAATGGTCGAATACCACTACGGGGGAGCCAGCGCAAAGCGGGCACCAGGAGAGGAGAGGGAATGCTCTATAGCAGTGTTTCTCAACATTTTATTGATATGTACCCCTTTTAAAACCCTGTACACACCAAGTACCCCCTGGCATAGTAAACATTATCACAAGTACCCCTTGACAAATATATATTTAATCGTAGTACATTATAATTGGTTCTAAACAATTTCCAAGCATTTACTATTGCTTTTAATTAGCTAAAATACTGATTTGGTGTTGTTTAAATAAGATTTATCATTTTCTAAAACTCTAAGTTTGTTATTCTTGGTTAAGTATATCAAGCCCGAGTACCCCCTGGAACCATCAGAAGTACCCCCTGGGGTACGCGTACCGCATGTTGAGAACCTATGCTCTATAGGACCTAGAGCCTCCCTCTCCTTACGTATCTGACTTTTTTATTTAAAAATGGGTTCCCATTCACTTTAAAAAGGGCTCTACTGTGAAAGAGTCCTACCAATTATGACTAGAGATGTTGCGAACAGTTCCCGAACCGTTTGCCGGCGAACATCTCAGTCTCCCTGTGCCCTGTACTACTTCCGGGTCGCTATGACCCGGAGTAGTACGCCTGCGCTGGCGCGCGTCCTAGATCGCGCTCCTGTTCCCGGGCACTTTCTGCGCATGTGCGTGATGTCATAAGTGATGTCACGCTCATGCACAGAGAGTGCCTGGCAACAGGAGCGCGATCTAGGACGCGCACCACCGGGCCAGTGCAGGCGTACTACTCCGGGTCATAGCGACCCGGAAGTAGTACAGGGCACAGGGAGATTCGCCCGGCGAACGGTTCAGGCCATCTCTAATTATGACATGACATGCATGATGCATGCTAAAGAACAGTGTCACTTACTGTGGATTTCTGCCTCTCTCTGGTCTGTGTCATTGGCTGAGTGCCACAGCAAGTGCTATGAATAATTACTAGAAGATTAGCAGCAAAGAAAATATTCTCATACTTTTATTTTCAGGTATATAGTGTTTTTTATAACATTGCATCATTCTCTAATATGTGCAGATTACACAACACTAAGCTTTCAAAATGAGTCTTTCAGATCAGTCTGTGAAGTAATGACTTCTCCTTGCCACAGCAAGTTGGTCTCACTCTCAATTCCAGGGGACCACCAGGGGCCAGGGCACTGTGACACATAGACACTGGCGCTGTCTCTGTCTGTCACAGACACACGTGTGCAGACAGCTTCAAGATCCCCAACACTACACACACACGGGGGGCGGGGCGGGGCGGAGCTGTAACTATACAGACAGTGCAGCCAGCCAGGGCTATCTCCCGTGTCCTACTGTTGCCTCCGCCCCCTCCCCGCCTGTCACTTCAAAACACATCGGCTATCTTAATGGACAGCCAGGGGTCGGCGGGGCGGAGCTTCTTCCTACCTGGCTGGGCTGCACCAGGACAACTTGTCCTCCTCTCTGTCCCCCGATCACACAGGCAGGATAATTTCGGCGGATAAGTGCACCCGGGCGGCCGCCCACGTGGTCAGAGCCTCAGATCTCCAGCAGGCTGCAGAGACAATCGCTCCGCCCCCCGCCGCCTATGCACGCAGCAGCTGCTGTCAAGTTGCAGCGCTGCGTGCAGGCATGAATAAGGCGGCCGATGGGCGAGGAGAGCGGCATGTAAGGACTGTCTAACTTTTTAAAGCTGGAAGGGAGCGGAGGACGGGGGACCTAGGTGAGGGAGGGGGGGTCCGACCCCCCCTCCCCGCCACTAGGCCAATACCCCCTTCCTGCCCGCTATCCCCTCCAGCTCGGGCGGCCCCCCACACTCAAGAACGGGCGGGTGCCCCCCCCCCCCCCCCCCAGAAGTGCCGCCTGAGGCAAAAGTTTCACCCCGCCTCATGGGCGGGCCGGCCCTGCATGAATTACCTCATAATTTACCTCATGATGTAAAACATGACTAAAACCTACCAGAATTGCTAATTGTCATTACCTCATGAGATAAATTACCTCACGAGGTCATTTGTTTGATAACCCTACCAGAATTGAGGCCAATGTATCAACTCAGCCAGCAAATGTAACAACTCATCCAGCACCGCCAGTTTAGTGCGGGAATTCCCCGACCTTTCATCGCAAGTGTAAACTTTTTTATGAACTAGCACTCAAAAGTCTAAAATACCGATGCGGTGTTTTCCCTCCAAGATTTTTTTTACCGCAAATGTTTTATGAATAGAGCCCTAAGTAGACTGTTTGATTTCACATATGTGTGATTGACTTGAAGTTACATTGGGCTCTTTTCACATAACTTCTCATAAATGACTTATTTTTCACCTAATTGATAAAAATAACCTTTCAGCACATTTACAAGCAAAATAATCACTCAAAGTACGTTGTTCCCGATTAACTTCATTTCAATATTACTTTTCCCTGGTGCTTCCATGGCAGCATACTATGGGTTGTGGCCCCGCCCCTGAACCCTATTGGACACCATAACTATAAATTTGTTGATAGTATCACCCACCAGTATCCTTTTCTTTTTCCTTTGTCCTCCCCTTTGGACACTATTTCTATTTTCTTTCCTTCTCTTCATTTCTTTTTTTTTCAGTCCCCTTTCTACCCCAGGGTTTATCCCTTTCCCTGGGAAGTCTCTGCATAGGTACTAAATGTACCTCACATAGAGAGCCCGGTCTTCTGGTCCCGGAGATATACATGTGTGCTAAATGCATACGAAGGAGCAATGCCTGCATCAGTATCCTGTGCTAAATGCATACAGGTGAGCAATGCCTGCATCAGTATCCTGTGCTAAATGCATACAGGTGAGCAATGCCTGCATCAGTATCCTGTGCTAAATGCATACGAAGGAGCAATGCCTGCATCAGTATCCTGTGCTAAATGCATACAGGTGAGCAATGGCTGTATTACTTTCATGTGCTAGATGCATACTAATGAACTTTGGCTGCATTAGTTACCTTCATGTGCTACATGCAATTACCTTCACATGCAAAACGCTTACAAATGAACTATGGCTGCAGTACTTGCATGTACTAAATGCATACAAATGATCTATGGCTGCATTACTTTCATGTGCAAATTGCATACAAATGAACTATGGCTGTATTATTTTCATGTGCAAATTGCATACAAATGAACTATGGCTGCATTACTTTCATGTGCAAGATGCATACAAATGAACTATGGCTGCATTACTTTCATGTGCAAGATGCATACAAATGAATTATGGCTGCATTACTTTCATGTGCAAATTGCATACAAATGAACTATGGCTGCATTACTTTCATGTGCAAATTGCATACAAATGAACTATGGCTGCATTACTTTCATGTGCAAGATGCATATAAATGAACTATGGCTGCATTATTTTCATGTGCAAGATGCATACAAATGAACTATGGCTGCATTATTTTCATGTGCAAGATGCATACAAATGAACTATGGCTGCATTATTTTCATGTGCAAGATGCATACAAATGAACTATGGCTGCATTACTTTCATGTGCAAGATGCATACAAATGAACTATGGCTGCATTACTTTCATGTGCAAGATGCATACAAATGAACTATGGCTGCATTATTTTCATGTGCAAGATGCATACAAATGAACTATGGCTGCATTATTTTCATGTGCAAGATGCATACAAATGAACTATGGCTGCATTACTTTCATGTGCAAGATGCATACAAATAAACTATGGCTGCATTACTTGAACTATGGCTGCATTAGTTCCTGTGCTAAATGCATACAGGTGTGCAATGGCTGCATGAGTTACCTGCCTGTCTGTCCTTTTCCTCCCTGCTTTCTATCTGGTTCTATCTCCTTCCATCCTTTCTTCCTCATCTCCTGGCTGGAGTAGTCTCATGGTTTTGTAAATGCCAGTTCTCTGCTTTCTGCAGTGGCAGGACAGTGTGGATTGGTGGGGAGTGTTCACGAGCATGCAGGCGTGTATAGCGCGCGCGCGAGTGTGCACTTCCTTATATAGGCCAGTAGCTTTTTCCTCTTTGCCCATACTTGGGTGATGTTGCAACCATCTTGGTTGTGGGCAGCTTGCTTCTGAGCATGCTCACAGCCTCCTGGAGGTTTAAGGAGTATGTAGCCTAATGTTGCTATTTGAAAATTGCAGGGACACTGCTAATACTCCTGTGAGAAGTCATTTTCTCCCAAGGGATTAATTTACTTTTCTTAAAAGTATCTTACAATAATATCCTTAAAAAAAACAAAAAACTTTCTTACTATTTAACTCTTGCAGCCTATTCCTGCTGGAAATATGGCACGCAGCTCTAAAGACCAGACGGAAGCCCATAGAAAGGGGACTCTCGGGCAATGTTTAACCACTTTACCCCCGCGCGTACGTATTTCTCCGCCCCTTTTTCCATCCTTTAAAAACCAGGGACGGAGAAACACGTACTTTCCGCGTTCCCGACGCTGCCCGCGCTCCCGCTCGTAAACACGCCGCCCGCCGCTAGTAAACACGCCGCCGCCCGCATCGCCCAGAGATCAATGAACGGGAAAATCCATTCCCGTCCGTTGATCTAAGCCCCACAATGATCAGCTGCTCTCCTATGGGCAGCGCGATCATTGTGAGAAAAAACTCACGTGTCCAGCCTCCTTATTCTTCCTCCAAGCTTCCGGAAGGAAGCTTGGAGGTCGCATTAAAACAAAAAGTTACTGTGGCCATCTTGTGGCCAAATAGTAAACTACACCCTACACATTTTTCACATACAAATAAATGACTTTTACACATAAAATTAACTCATTACCTCCCACACTCCCCATTTTTTTTTTTTTTGTAATTAAAAAAAATTAAAAAATTTACAATAAAAAAAAATACATAAATAGTTACCTTAGGGACTGAACTTTTTAAATATTTATGTCAAGAGGGTATAACACTGTTACTTTATAAACTATGGGCTTGTAATTAGGGATGGACGCAAAACTGAAAAAAATGCACCTTTATTTCCAAATAAAATATTGGCGCCAAACATTGTGATAGGGACATAATTTAAATGGTTTTATAACCGGGACAAAAGGGCAAATACGTTTCATGGGTTTTAATTACAGTAGCATGCATTATTTAAAAACTATAATGGCCGAAAACTGAAAAATAATTATTTTTTTCCCCACATTTTTCCTATTTTCCCATTAAAACACATTTAGAAAAAAATAATTCTTGGCATAATGTCCCACCTAAAGAAAGCCTAATTGGTGGGGAAAAAAACAAGATATAGTTCATTTCATTGTGATAAGTAATAATAAAGTTATAGACGAATGAATGGAAGGAGCGCTGAAAGGTGAAAATTGCTCTGGTGCTCAGGGGGTAAAACCCCTCAGTGGTGAAGTGGTTAAAAAAAAAAAAAAAAAGGAGGGTCATTGGGTGTTGCAAATACGAAATTATATTCTATTTCAGCCCCTCTTGACCTAATAACACTGAAGATTGGCGTTCTCAAGAAAGTTCCTGACATCGTTGGCATTCACACTCTTCATGAAGATATTCTGATGACAGGAGTCATTGGGCTTGATTCGCAGGGGGGGTGCTGGCTGTTGGCGCGGTCATTTTTGTGTAGGTTTTCGCGTTTTGTGCACGCTCGCGGGTTTTCACGCGGGGCGGTGGCGTTTTCGCGCGCGGGCGCAAATTTTCACGTGAAATGGATGTCGGTTTCGCGTGGGGGTTTGCGCGCAGCGACATTGTCGTTTCGCGTGGGGATGGCCGTGCTGGCGGTTGGCGCTCTTTTGTGAGTCAGGCCCATTGTCTGAATAAAGGGCATTCTAGAAGATCTCCTTCCTCAAGATTGAATTGTCATTCTAGATCCAGGTCGACTCGGCACACTCCGCCTCCACTGATCTCCAACCACTCGACAGGAAAATCAGCTTACTGGAAGTGTGGAAAAATGACGATGTCGGATAAGACTTGTGTAAATTGTTATACTGAAAATTCTGAAGACAAATCTGAAGACTCCTTTTAGAATGTTACATCTTTATGAAGCAAGCAGTAAGAGGGGAAATGCGTTCCCAAGCGCCAGTTGCAGTTTTGTCAACTTCACAGAATGACAGATCTTTCCAAGTCAAATCTATTTAAGAGGTTGTTTCTGAAGCAGAAAGTAATGGTATTTTCCACTAAAGAACCTTTTACAGTGGAAAGAACCAGAAGATCCTTCCATAGAAGTAGGTAAATATTATCCACATCTTACCGAGGTTGGACTTGCCTTTCCTTTAATGAAAGAAATCATAAGAGTGATTCTTTAAGAAACGGGCAAAGACAAAGTCGATAATAAACAGGAGGAACATCTGGAGATATTCCTCAAGATAGAAGACTCAAGTTACAAAGATTTGTACAGAGAAATCCGTTCCAGCAAAGATTCAGGAATTTGTGTTCCTATAAACCAGATGACAATTAAAAAAAAAAAAAAAAAAATTTGCAAATTTCTCAGTCAGCCCTCTCTAATGCTGGGTACACACGATGAGATTTCCCGTTCGATTCCCGGATCGATTCGATTAAATCAAACATGTTCGATTGGATTTCGATCGATTTTTTCATGATAGGTATGCAAAATCGACGGAAAAAACGATCGAAATCCAATCGAACATGTTTGATTTAATCGAATCGATCCGGGAATCGAACGGGAAATCTCATCGTGTGTACCCAGCATAAGGCAATCAAGATTGCTCCAGCTAATCGACAAACCCAAGGAAAGTCCTTTTGGGTCCCCATCCGTCCACACTTCTGGGGGCGGGGTTTCAAGCAATCTCTGAGGGTTATCGGTGGAGATTTAAATCACTCTGCAAGATATGTTTATGCCTACCCGGAGAGAGAAGTCTGTCATCTTTAATATGCCAATTAATAGTGCAAGATGCGGTACTGGAGGTACCTTGCTCACAGAGAGGCAAAGGGATGTACTCTCCTCTGTTGTTTGGCAAGAAAACAGGAGTTTGGCAACCTGTCATAGATCTGGAATATTTTAAACAAGTACACACTGCTTCCAAAATACAGAATTGAATCTCTTCAATCCATTATCCTGACAGTCCAATAAAACTATTTTCTAGTTCCAATAAACTTAAAAGATATTTATGTATTCCCACACATCCTTAGTATCAACAGTTTGTTTAGTTTGCAATTAAAGACATTCATCTTTCAGCAAGAAAATGTCTTCAAGTCTTGGGAATGTTAGCAGCTACAATAATGATGAAGTGGCCACACTGGCACATGATGCATTTTTCAACTCCCTTTCTTATATTAGTGGGGCAGAGTGTCTCTACAACATAGAACGGTGATTTTACACATCAATGAAGAATTCTCTTATCTGGTGTTGCAATCAGGATTATTTACTCAATGGATTCTGATTCTGTCTCAATTGACTTATGTTTCAGGGATGCTGGTCTATTGGGAGGGGGTGCATGGTGCCAAGACCAGGTGGTTCAGTCCAGATGGCCATGTCACCCCTTAACAAACAATTCAAATCCTTTGGAATTAAGATTCGCCTGTTTAGCCTTTCAAGCTTTTGCACATCTTCTAGTAGGGAAAACCGAGTGCAACAGGACAGTCAATTATACCACAATTTTCTCCCAGATTTATTGTCAAGTAGCAGTGGGAATAGATGCTCTATCCCAGTCTTGGCCGCCTCCCTGCTTTGGTACGCTTTTTCTCCATTACCAATAGTCTTTCGGTTTCTGAAGAAATTTAAGAAGGAGAAATCAAAAGTTCTTTCAATAATTCTATACTGGCCGTACAGACTGTGGTTTCCACTTCTTCTTCTCCAATTATCTCAGACGGAGCCAATGTTTCTCTCGGCCTGTACGAAACTGTTGTCTGAGCCATGGTTATCTCAATCAGCGCCTCACAAATTTTGTCTGGTAGCCTGTATATTTAAGGGGAGAGGTTAACTAAGTTGGGATGTTCCAAGACAGCAAGTAAAGTATGAACAAATGTGGTATGCCAGAAAGTCTGGAACCGGTTTCAAGACTTTGTTTCTGGAGACAATTTTGATCCATTCTCCCCATCAGTAAATAATACTTTAGACTTTCTTCAGGCGGGATTTGACCTTGGTTTTAGCTACAATACCTTGAAGGTCCAGGTGACGGCACTGTTCTCATTTTCTGGAGACAAGTGGGCCTTAAATCCATTGCAGCAATTCTTAAAGGCAGCTTTTAAAATGAAACCTCCTAGAAGAAATGTATATCCCAAATGGGATTTAATGGTGCTGTTGGATTAACTTAGTTTTCCTCCGTTTTATCCTATGGAAGGCTGTCTCATGTCAATAATATCTGCTAGAAGAATGTCAGAATTGCATGCTCTAGGTTGTGAAGATCTAAACTTTTATCATGATCAAGCTACCCTAACACCAGTGATGAACTTTTTACCCAAAGTGGTATCAGTGCTCTACCTAGATAATGATTGTCTTTTTCAAAGAAAAAAGGGTAAAATCCAATCTGCCTCTAATACATCCTCTGGACGTGTCATGCTCTGTTAAAAGATATCTGCAGATCACAGAATCTTTCAGACAGTCAACCCATCTCCTGTTAGTTTCTTCTGGTTACAGAAAAGGTTAAGAAACACCTTACAGGATGTTAGCGGCTTGGATTCGGGAATGCATCTGCTGTGTGTGTAAGGCTAAGGTCTACCTGGCCAGACATTAGCTCACTCAACCAGAAGTATAACTTTATCGTGGGCATTTCTTGCCGGTGTCGTCTACAGCCACAATCTTTAAAGCTGCATGGTCCTCGACATATACTTTTGTTGAATATTAGAGTTGACCCTTCAGTCCTTAGCTCTTCAAATGTGGGAAAATCAATTAATTTCTGATCCTACTAATGTTAAAAAATAGTGTTACTTTACCCTCCCTGTTTGTTCTTGCTAGTTAAATCCCATAGTATGATGCCATGGAAGCACCAGGGAAACAAGAAAATTAATACTTACCTATCGGAAATTTTCCTTTCCTGGTGCATTTCCATGGCAGCATACGAACCCACCCTCAAAACGGGGAGGACTATAGTTACTAGAATACTGGTGGGTGATACTATCAACAAATTTATAGTTATGGTGTCCAATAGGGTTCAGGGGCGGGGCCACAACCCATAGTATGCTGCCATGGAAATGCACCAGGAAAGGAAAATTTCCGATAGGTAAGTATTAATTTTCCTGTTTCTTACCTTAATTATATTTTTGCTCTTTGGGAGCTTAAAAAGGTAACATAGATAAGGTGAAAACAGAGGAAAACAGGTAAAAAAGCTGTGTGAATCATACTGCAATTAAGCTCTTGTTTCAGTAGTATTATACCCCAACTAAAATTCATAAAATTTATCCCTCAGTTCCCTCGACTTGTTTTCGAAGTTGTACTTTGGAAGGGTCGTTGGTACATGTTTTTTGGGATTGCCCCATTGCACAGTGTTTTTGGGATTTGTGGAAAGCTTTGATACCAGAGGTATTTGGTTTCCCGGTTTCTTTAACTGCTTCCCAGGCCCTCCTGTACACATTCAATGATGAAGTTCCGGGTAGATTCAGACCTCTCTATAGATACAGTATATGTTGCTGGCAGCTCAGTGGTCAATAGCCTTCAAGTGGAAATCCTCTGATTTGTAGTTAGCGTTGGTTATTCAATGTCTAGACCTAATGATGTTAATGGATCATGTGTATTATAGTATTGAAAATATGACAAGATTTGATCTCATCTGGGACACTTGGAAAAGTTACAGGCAGTTTTAGTTACCCCTGGTCATTTGTGTTCATGGATCATATTATGATATGGATATTTTCTGTCATTCGGGACTCTTATACCTAGACGCAATAAGCAGTTTTTCTTTTAGTCTTAAAGTGATCCTTAAGTCAAGTATAAAAAATGAGATTTAATCACCTGGGGCTTCCCTCAGCCCCCTGCAGCCGATCGGTGCCCTCGTAGCCCCGCTCTGACGCTCCAGGACCCGCCGGCGAACACTTCCGGTTTGGCCGACAGGCATGGGAACGCTAGTGATTCTTCGCGTTCCCAGCCTGTATATCGCCCTCCAATGCTGCTATTGAGGCCTCCTGGCCGATTGGCTGCAGGGGGCTGAGGGAAGCCCCAGGTGAGTAAATCTCATTTTTTATACTTGACTTAAGGATCACTTAAAGGAGAAAGCACTACTACAATAGTAAGGACTTGAGGGTTGGACTGATCCCTGGGATCTCAGCCGGAGGTACTTAGTGCCCCATTTCCCAGGTTGAACGGTCCGGATATTTTGACCATGCTGTCTAGATACCATTTCTTTTTTTCCCTTTTGTTTTCTTTTTTTTTTTGTTACATATGTGTGTTAGTAGAAGATTTGTGTTAGATTCTTATGATGGCATTTGCCATTTATATGTGATTTACTATGTGCTTTGCTTCCTTAAGCATTTTGTATTTGTTGATCTGTTCAATAAAGCTTTTTAATAACAAAAAAAAGCTTTGTGAATCATGCCATTGTTTTGTTTAAGTGTTCTGTATTTTTTGAGCAGTGTATAATGGACAAATACTGAGGAATAATGTGTTTGTTTTCAGTTTTTTATTTAATTTCTTAATTTAAAAAGCATAAAAATGAAAATGATTTATTTAATTATACTTGGGAGAAAATACTTACCACAGAAAGACTAGTTTGTCCCCCCAAAAAGGAGAATATATATATATATCTTAAAATAAGATTTAACACCTTGTACAAGATCTGCATTAACCTATCATAACCCTGTGATGCAACAGGCCCCACGCAAAGATAATTATGCAGATAGTGAACAAGCCCTTGGAAGCCACTCTCAAGGTGACCTACCCAGGCTACAAAGGTGCTAAATGTTCAGTGTGCAAAAAGGCTTTGCATCCCATTAGCAGACAACAATCCACATAATACTTTCCATTGAACTTGCAACCGAGTAGATAAAGGTTATCCTCATGAGCTGGTAAGAAGCAAAACGCAGACTCATTGTTATACTTTGCCATCAGAGCTCCCTTCCCCACGCCCTGATTTTTGCACTCGCTGTTTAAATATGTGGATGTGCAGGGTATCTGGAAGCCATCCAAGAAACTGTGCAGTAGTAAGTCAGCTTTTTCTGTAATGTTGCACCTATCTGGCCAGGGGCAGTTCCTGGATGTTCACTGGTGTTAACCCCTACTCCTCTAGTTTTTTGTTCCAGGTGAATTGTGTTGGTCATAACCTTCTAAGCATTTTGCCCTGGGGTGATTGGTCCGAGCACTGTTTGAATATACACCCTGTTCCCTATTTACAAGTCCCATTATTGAAGATCCAGCACAATCCATGTTTTTTCTGGGCTAACAGAGTATATCGCAACTTACTCCTATTATGGTTTCACTATTTATACTGGGGACATTGTGGCTACACTATGTATAATAGGCATAGGCAAACGCAGGGGGGGATTGCAGCTGCCCAGAATCCCCCCTCAGACTAGGGCCGGTGCAGTGTCTGGGGACAGGCACAAGTTGAGACACCAAAATATCTGCAGGTATTCTGCAGCTCACAGCACTGCCCCCTTTCTTTCCCTGCTACAGTTGACGTTAGATGGAGTAGCAGTGTGTGTACAGAGCATGGAGCAGCAGCCTGTATTCAGAGCATGGAGCAGCAGCCTGTGTACAAAGCATGGAGCAGCAGCCTGTGTACAGAGCATGGAGCAGCAGTGTGTGTACAGAGCATGGATCAGCAGCCTGTCTACAGAGCATGGAGCAGCAGACTGTGTACAGAGCATGGTGCAGCTCTGGGGAACTTAACAGAGTCAGGATTGAGCACAGCCTTGTGCCCTGCTGGGTGAATGCTTCACTTTCCCCTTCATTACCATGTCGGCTGTCCTCATTCCTATCTGTGTCCAAACTGCTCTTGATCGATCCCGTTGTCGATCGGGAGCAGATCGGACATTTAGGAAATAATTGTCAGATCCAACGGGAAATTGCATGATGTGTACCCAGCATGATGCCTTACCATATTTTTATACTTTATCATGCGTGGCTGGAGGAAACCTTTCAGGTACCCCCCCCCCCCTTGAAAATCCTGGGTTTGCCCCTGATAGGGGGCATTACAGCTGTACTATTTATACTGGGGACATTATGAGAACACACTGTATACTATTGTAGCACTTTGGCTGCACTTGTTCTATGGGGAGGTGATGGGTGCATTTCTTGTGTAAAAGTCAGGGGCACACACAATGATATTTGAGTGACTTGAAATGACTTTTAAAGTTGGGTTTTGTCTAATGTAAGGTTTTCGCCTTCTTCATCAGCTTAATGGGAGTGGAGAGTGGGATGTGGCATTGAATTTATTAATTTTTGCTTTTGTTCACACAAGGATGGCTGTTGAGACTTCAATTTGTTAGGATTATTGGGTCAGAAGGGGTTGAGCTTGTGTAGGATCTCTATCACCAGTCAAATGATGTCCGTCTGTTTAGAATTGGCAAAGTTGTTTGCTTTGCTGATCAGTCACTTTTTTCCTGTGCGGGCTCTGGGCATTTGAGTGCAATGTGATAATGGCTGGCCCAGGCTGGACACACAAAGCAGATATCATCATACACCTCCGGGAATGCAAACATCTTGTGTTTTTTATTTTTTTGGCTCACTGGTTCGGATGCTTCCGTGCTCAGAAATGTTTCAATGTGCTCTGTGGCCATCTGTAATGGTGACTCTATTCTTCCAGCCTCCAGGTCTTGATGTCTTTAAATAAGGGATGTAATCATATCCAATCAACCTGAGTACTTGTATCTATTTGCACCATCTATCATTTTACAGGTGTTTATTTAAACTCTCATAAGCTGTTAGTTCAGCCTCATGGCAACAAATCTGCTTGCATCTTCCATCTTTCAAATGTCCGTTTCCTGTATAGGTGTGGTTCTGATTAGTTGCCATGGGACTCTGCAGGCAGTCTGTTGGAGACAATCTCTTGGCCTTGTATCCAACAGTCAATCTCCTGCACATCATGTGTAATACAGTGACGTGCGGGAAGAGTCAGGGTTCAGGAAGCATTCTGTCCATTCATGATTACAGTGGATATCAATCTGCAGAATGTAGGTGAATCCTGGCTGGTAAGAGGTCTTAACTGTCAAAAAAACACTTCAACCCTTGAGTTTGTATTATTTTTCTGACAAATTGGATTGATTTTGTGTACAGATAGAAGTTTATAAAAATGGAATCAAGTAAAATCTTCCTCTTTGCGGCTGCGCTCCCCATCGTGAACGATCAAGGCCGCACTGCACAGGTGCAGTCAGAGGCACCTCTAGAGACCAGCTGTTAAGCTAATTGCCTAGTGCAGCAGATTTATTGCAGGGCGCTTTGAGGGAAAAAAAACGTTTATTTTTCCTGTCCTTAGAGACTGAAAACTTAGGGAACGGAGATAAAAAGTTCTAATGAAAGCCTCTACTGCTCAGCCTCAAATAAGAAATCTACAAACCTTTTGTCTACAACACTTTGTGTGGCATTCCCTAATGTTAGTGTTATCTCAGGATCTAGAGTGTGTCTGTGTGACTCCTGTCCAGCCCGCCCCTCCTTATGACTTAAGAGGAGGATGGTGTCTTTGTGTGCATTCCAGAACGGACTAGCCAGGAGAATGGAGGGAGATTTTTTTCCCCAGGCTGCTGGTACAGTGTATAAGTCTGTGGTTTATGGAGAGCCAACAATGTGAAGCACTAGGCTGGTTGAGGGAAATAAATGTACAATTTGATGGCAAGCTGGTAAATGTACACAGCATGATGCAGAAGAGAGGCTTGCCTCCTACAGTGTCCTTAGAAAAAAAACTGTCTGCTTTCTCACCATTGTAAAGACTGCATGTGGTCAGCTAGATAAGGTCACAGCTCCCAAATGTCCCTCTTTTGGAGGGACAGTCCCTCTTTGGGAGCCCTGTCACTCTGTCCCTCTTTCCTCCTCATGTGTCCCTCTTTCAGGACTTTGTCCCTCTTTTTATGTAAATATATATATATATATATATATATATATATATATATATATATATATATATATATATCTACTAAAAATGTGTTTGACTGTAAACTTTATTCCCATCCTTTACATTGATATATTACTCATTTTAAAATGTTACTATGAAGGAAAATGACCCAGGATAGAAAGGACCAGTGTGGTTTGAATTATAAAACAACATATGTTTCTTATGAAATCTGTATGGTATGTGTTGTTACTAGGGGTGTGACGGGGGAGTGATCAGGGATGTGGCAGGGGCATGGCAGAAGTGTCCCTCTTTTTTTCATCTCAAAAAGTTGGGACAGTCCCTAGACTGGCAGGACAGGAGTCACATTACAGGCAAGTCGCTTCTGTGTGATGTGGCTGCAATACAGATAAGCTCTCTGTTCCATCTCAGGCTATTCACAGTCTCTCTCCACTCTTCCTCTCTCCCTCATTCACCTTTGTTCCCCCCCCCCCCCCCCCTTCCCCTAGTGCTGGCTGTTTTCTTGTCTTAAAGGAAAGCAAAATAAAAGTGCTTTTCCTCCTCTCTCTGAAAAGTGTAATTGTTAAGGGCTCTGCCTCTGGCACAGGCAACCTGGGTTCAAACCTCTGCTTCTTCCTACTCAGTAAGCCAGCACCTATTCAGTAGGAGACCTTGGGCAAGACTCCCTAACACTGCTACTGCCTACTGAGCGAGTCAGCACTAAGTCCGCCAGGAAAAAAGTAATTAGAAATGTTCCTTGTTACTCTCTACTTTGCCTCCCCCCCCCCCCCAATCTTACCCTTATAATTGAATCACCCAATCTTGTTATTAGTAACCCTAGCCTATAGCTGTCAATACATGCATTCATTTTTACAGACAGATTCTTTCAAAATGATCGAATCTGGTGATTATCAACCACCACAGCGATCAGAATTTCAATCAATCCATGGCAAAAATGTACCAAAAGTACAATCAAGCAGTACATTTTTACAATTGGACACAGTGGTATAGTGGCAGTAGATCAGGGGCTCGTAGTATTGCATTGAACCACTACTGTAATACGATTACTTTCTGGTGAAAAGCTGCCGCATTGCGAATATTTTCATGGAGAGGGCGGGGGGGGGGGGGGGGGGTTGCCACAGGTTTCCTTGACTGGAGTGACAAAATGGTCAGTTGATGTCATCGTTCCCAATATTTTTAGCCATTCCCTTGCTGTAAGTCCTTGCTTGTACTGCACCGACTTCACTCTGGCAATCACAGTAGTGACTTTGTCCTGTGGAAGTTTTATTGTATTTTGACGGGTACTGATTTCGGCCCCCAGAAATACAAACGTTTGGGATGGTACTAGACTGCTCTTTTTCCAATTGATTAGCCAACCGAATTGTTGGAGTGTCTGCAATAATATGTATCTGTGTCGTAGAGCCAGTTGTTGTGACTCCGCTATTAAAAGAATATCGTCTAAATAAGCGTGGACTTGAAGCCCTCTTTCTCTGAGTAGTGCAATTACAGTGACCAGAACTTTGGTGAACGTCCTGGGGGCCGTTGAGATTCCAAACGGCAGTACTCTGAACTGAAAGTGTTTTGGTCCTACTGCGAATCTGAGGTATTTCTGGTATAAGCTTTGTATTGGGATGTGCAGATAGGCGTCTGCTAAATCGACTGATATGAGCCAGTCTCCCACCTGGATTGATGGAACTATCGTTTGTAGTGACTCCATCTTGAACGCTTCTAGTGAGATTTGGATATTCAGGCATCTTAGATCTAGTACTGGCCGAAGTTCTCCGCTCTTTTTGGTTAATAAGAAGAGCGGAGAGTAGAAACCCACAAATATTTGGTGTTGCGGAACCTCTATCACTGCCTCCTTGTTCAGTAAGTAAGTATGTATTGAAAAAGTATTGCTCTGTGACTTTCTGTTTTGGGAATTTTGGTTTCCTGAAAGTAGTCTGGCGGGGGATTCTGTTTGAATCTCCATACATGCCCCCTTTGTACTGTGTCGAGAACCCACGGGTAGAGTTGGGCCGAACGGTTCGCCTGCGAACGGTTCCATGCGAACTTCAGTGGTTCGCGTTCGCGTCCCGCAGGCGAACCTTTGCGGAAGTTCGTTTCGCCCCATAATGCACATGGAGGGTCAACTTTGACCCTCTACATCACAGTCAGCAGGCCCAGTGTAGCCAATTAGGCTACACTAGCCCCTGGAGCCCCACCCCCCCTTATATAAGGCAGGCAGCGGCGGCCATTACGGCCACTCGTGTGCCTGCATTAGTCAGAGTAGGGCGAGCTGCTGCAGACTGTCTCTCAGGGAAAGATTAGTTAGGCTTAGCTTGTTCCTGTCTGGCTGCATACCTGTTCTGTGAACCCACCACTGCATACCTGTGCTGTGAACCCACCACTGCATACCTGTGCTGTGAACCCACCACTGCATACCTGTTCTGTTCAGTGGACCCGCCACTGTATACCTGTTCATTGAACCCACCACTGCATACCTGTGCTGTGAACCCACCACTGCATACCTGTGCTGTGAACCCACCACTGCATACCTGTGCTGTGAACCCACCACTGCATACCTGTTCTGTTCAGTGGACCCACCACTGCATACCTGTTCTGTTTAGTGAACCGCCACTGTATACCTGTTCTGTTTAGTGAACCCGCCACTGCATACCTGTTCTGTTCAGTGGACCCACCGCATCAGTGCGCATACCTGTGCAGTTAAGTGAACCCGCCACTGCATACCTGTTCTGTTCAGTGGACCCGCCACTGCATACCTGTTCTGTTTAGTGAACCCGCCACTGCATACCTGTTCTGTTCAGTGAACCCACCGCATCAGTGCGCATACCTGTGCAGTTAAGTGAACCCGCCACTGCATACCTGTTCTGTTCAGTGAACCGCCACTGTATACCTGTTCTGTTTAGTGAACCCGCCACTGCATACCTGTTCTGTTCAGTGGACCCGCCACTGCATACCTGTTCTGTTCAGTGAACCCACCGCATCAGTGCGCATACCTGTGCAGTTAAGTGAACCCGCCACTGCATACCTGTTCTGTTCAGTGGACCCGCCACTGCATACCTGTTCTGTTTAGTGAACCGCCACTGTATACCTGTTCTGTTTAGTGAACCCGCCACTGCATACCTGTTCTGTTCAGTGGACCCACCGCATCAGTGCGCATACCTGTGCAGTTAAGTGAACCCGCCACTGCATACCTGTTCTGTTCAGTGGACCCGCCACTGCATACCTGTTCTGTTTAGTGAACCGCCACTGTATACCTGTTCTGTTTAGTGAACCCGCCACTGCATACCTGTTCTGTTCAGTGGACCCGCCACTGTGTATACCTGTTCATTGAACCCACCACTGCATACCTGTGCTGTGAACCCACCACTGCATACCTGTGCTGTGAACCCACCACTGCATACCTGTGCTGTGAACCCACCACTGCATACCTGTTCTGTTCAGTGGACCCGCCACTGCATACCTGTTCTGTTTAGTGAACCGCCACTGTATACCTGTTCTGTTTAGTGAACCCGCCACTGCATACCTGTTCTGTTCAGTGGACCCACCGCATCAGTGCGCATAACCTGTGCAGTTAAGTGAACCCGCCACTGCATACCTGTTCTGTTCAGTGGACCCGCCACTGCATACCTGTTCTGTTTAGTGAACCCGCCACTGCATACCTGTTCTGTTCAGTGAACCCACCGCATCAGTGCGCATACCTGTGCAGTTAAGTGAACCCGCCACTGCATACCTGTTCTGTTTAGTGGACCCGCCACTGCATACCTGTTCTGTTTAGTGAACCGCCACTGTATACCTGTTCTGTTTAGTGAACCCGCCACTGCATACCTGTTCTGTTCAGTGGACCCGCCACTGTGTATACCTGTTCATTGAACCCACCACTGCATACCTGTGCTGTGAACCCACCACTGCATACCTGTGCTGTGAACCCACCACTGCATACCTGTGCTGTGAACCCACCACTGCATACCTGTTCTGTTCAGTGGACCCGCCACTGCATACCTGTTCTGTTTAGTGAACCGCCACTGTATACCTGTTCTGTTTAGTGAACCCGCCACTGCATACCTGTTCTGTTCAGTGGACCCGCCACTGTGTATACCTGTTCATTGAACCCACCACTGCATACCTGTGCTGTGAACCCACCACTGCATACCTGTGCTGTGAACCCACCACTGCATACCTGTGCTGTGAACCCACCACTGCATACCTGTTCTGTTCAGTGGACCCACCGCATCAGTGCGCATACCTGTGCAGTTAAGTGAACCCGCCACTGCATACCTGTTCTGTTCAGTGGACCCGCCACTGCATACCTGTTCTGTTTAGTGAACCCGCCACTGCATACCTGTTCTGTTCAGTGGACCCGCCACTGCATACCTGTTCTGTTTAGTGAACCGCCACTGTATACCTGTTCTGTTTAGTGAACCCGCCACTGCATACCTGTTCTGTTCAGTGGACCCGCCACTGCATACCTGTTCTGTGAACCCGCCACTGTATACCTGTTCTGTTCAGTGAACCCACCGCATCAGTGCGCATACCTGTGCAGTTAAGTGAACCCACCTACCTACGTGAGTGCACGCAGTGTGATATACCACTCCGTGCATACCCGATATGGACAAAACAGGTAGAGGAAGAGGTAGTGGCAGAGCCAGAGGAAGGCCACCCGGCAGGTCTGCGCGAGGTCGTGTAAATGTAATTTCGTGTGGACCTGGCCCACAGTACAGTGCTCGGAAGAAGGCACGTCCCATCACCTCCCAAGATTGTCAGGACGTGGTTGAGTATTTAGCGACACAGAACACCTCATCTTGCTCAGCCACCAGTGCTACTACTAGCACCACTTCCGCTGCATTTGACACTTCGCAAGAATTATTTAGTGGTGAAATCACTGATGCACAGCCATTGTTGTTACAGCCAGATGAATTTTCACCAGCTCATATGTCTGAGTTACGCGGCAACATTATGGATGTAACGTGTAAGGAGGATGAAGGACCTACTGATGTTGGTGCATGTTTGGATTTGTCTGAGGCAAGCGAAGCTGGGCAGGATGATTACGATGATGACGATGATAGGGATCCTCTGTATGTACCCAATAGAGGAGATGAAGAGGGGGACAGTTCAGAGGGGGAGTCAGAGAGTAGGAGGAGGAGAGAAGTTGCTGAAAGAAGCTGGGGCAGCTCTTCGTCAGAAACAGCTGGTGGCAGTGTCCGGCACCATGTATTGCCACCTATGTACAGCCAGCCAACTTGCCCTTCAGCATCAGCTGCTGAGGTCCCCATAGTGCCCACATCCCAGGGTGGCTCAGCGGTGTGGAAATTTTTTAATGTGTGTGCCTCAGATCGGACCAAAGCCATCTGTTCGCTCTGCCAACAAAAATTGAGCCGTGGAAAGGCCAACACTCACGTAGGGACAAGTGCCTTACGAAGGCACCTGGAGAAAAGGCACAAACAGCAATGGGATGGCCACCTGAGCAAAAGCAGCAGCAGCACACAAAAGCAAAGCCACCCTCCTTCTCCTCTTCCTCCTCCATCAGGTGCATTATCTGCTTCTGCCGCTTTCTCCCTTCCACTTTCACAGGCACCCTCCTCCACTCCGCCTCTGCCCTTGAGCGGTTCCTGCTCCTCTGCCCACAGCAGCAGTCAGGTGTCCGTGAAGGAAATGTTTGAGCGGAAGAAGCCAATTTCGGCCAGTCACCCCCTTGCCCGGCGTCTGACAGCTGGCGTGGCTGAACTGTTAGCTCGGCAGCTGTTACCATACCGGCTGGTGGACTCTGAGGCCTTCCGTAAATTTGTGGCCATCGGAACACCGCAGTGGAAGATGCCAGGCCGCACTTATTTTTCGAGAAAGGCCATACCCCAACTGCACCGTGAAGTTGAGAGGCAAGTGGTGTCATCTCTTGCGAAGAGCGTTGGGTCAAGGGTACACCTGACCACGGATGCCTGGTCTGCCAAGCACGGGCAGGGCCGCTACATTACCTACACAGCCCATTGGGTGAACCTGGTGGTGAACGATGGCAAGCAGGGCGCAGCGGACCAAATTGTGACACCTCCACGGCTTGCAGGCAGGCCTCCTGCCACCTCCTCTCCTCCTGCTACATGCTCTTCGCTGTCCTCCTCCTCCTTGGCTGAGTGGCAGTTCTCCTCTCCAGCTACACAGCCCCAGCTCCGCAGGGCCTATGCTGCATGCCAGGTACGACGGTGTCACGCCATCTTAGACATGGCTTGTCTCAAAGCGGAGAGTCACACTGGAGCAGCTCTCCTGGCTGCTCTTAAGAAACAGGTGGATGAGTGGCTGACCCCGCACCACCTGGAGATAGGCAACGTGGTGTGCGACAACGGCAGCAATCTGCTTGCCGCTTTGCATATGGGGAAGCTGACACACATACCCTGCATGGCACATGTCATGAATCTAGTGGTTCAAAGATTTGTGGCAAAGTACCCTGGCTTAGCGAATGTCCTGAAGCAGGCCAGGAAGTTCTGTGGGCATTTGAGGCGGTCTTACACAGCCATGGCACGCTTTGCGGAAATTCAGCGCAAAAACAACATGCCGGTGAGACGCCTCATTTGCGATAGCCCGACTCGCTGGAACTCGACCCTGCTCATGTTCTCCCGCCTGCTAGAACAGAAGAAAGCCGTGACCCACTACCTCTACAACTACAGTAGAATGAAACAGTCTGGGAAGATGGGGATGTTCTGGCCCGACAACTGGACACTGATGAAAAATGCATGCAGGCTCATGCGGCCGTTTGAGGAGGTGACCAACCTGGTGAGCCGCAGTGAGGGCACCATCAGCGACTTAATTCCCTACGCTTACTTCTTGGAGCGTGCTGTGCGTAGAGTGGCGGATGAAGCTGTGAATGAGCGTGACCAGGAACCGTTACGGCAGGAACAGGCATGGGACCAATTTTCATCAGACCTAGCTGTTTCCTCAACACCTGCGGCAGCACAGAGGGGGGAGGAGGAGGAAGAAGAGAAGTCGTGTGCAGAAGACGAATCAGACTCAGAGGATGATGAGCAAGGTGTTTCTTTGGGGGAGGAGGAGGAGGAGGGGACAGCGGCAGGAGAACAACCTCAGCAGGCATCGCAAGGGGCTTGTGCTGCTCAACCTTCCCGTGGTATTGTTCGCGGCTGGGGGGAGGAGGTTGACTTACCTGACGTCACTGAGGAAGAGCAAGAGGAGATGGAGGGTACTGGATCCGACTTTGTGCAGATGTCGTCTTTTATGCTGTCCTGCCTGTTGAGGGACCCCCGTATAAAAAACCTCAAGGGGAATGAGCTGTACTGGGTGGCCACACTACTAGACCCTCGGTACAGGCACAAAGTGGCGGACCTGTTACCAACTCACCGGAAGGTGGAAAGGATGCAGCACATGCAGAACCAGCTGTCAACTATGCTTTACAATGCCTTTAAGGGTGATGTGACGGCACAACGCCAGCAAGGTACCACTGCCACTAATCCTCCTCCCGTGTCCACGCAGTCAAAGACAGGACGCTCCAGCGATCTCATGGTGATGTCGGACATGCGGACGTTCTTTAGTCCAACGCCTCGCCGTAGCCCTTCCGGATCCACCCTCCACCAACGCCTGGAACGGCAGGTAGCCGACTACCTGGCCTTAAGTGTGGATGTAGACACTGCTGTGAACAGCGATGAGGAACCCTTGAACTACTGGGTGCGCAGGCTTGACCTGTGGCCAGAGCTGTCCCAATTTGCCATCCAACTTCTCTCCTGCCCTGCCGCAAGCGTCCTCTCAGAAAGGACCTTCAGCGCAGCTGGAGGCATTGTCACAGAGAAGAGAAGTCGCCTAAGTCACAAAAGTGTTAAGTACCTCACCTTTATCAAAATGAATGAGGCATGGATCCCGGAGGGCTGCTGCCCGCCCCAAGACTAAGTCAGTCCCCGCACATACAGCATCTCTGCCTGCACGCCGTGTGACTGGCTGCCTGGCCTGCCCCAAGAAGACTAAGTCGCTCCCAGTCCCTCCACACAGCATGTCTGCCTGCAGGCCGCTTGACTACCTTCTCCGCCACCACCAACAGGGTCCGGGACTCCAGGCGGATTGCTGAATTTTTTAGGCCGCTGCTAGCAGCGGCCGCTGTAATAATTTTTCGGGTGCGTGTACATGACTGCCTAATTTTTCTGGCTGCACTGCGGGCAGCTGCAACAACAAAAGAAAAGGCATGTACATGCGCCCATTCCCCTTCGTGATCATTACCTTGCCGTGGTGAAGGGGCTTGCGTATCACAATGGAGCAATGACCGGCGCCTAGATGAGTGTCTCGGGGGGCACACCCACGAAAATAAGGTCGTTGCCTCATTGTGGTCAGACCAAATTTGATCAGCTGGAAAGTCACTGTTCTGTCATTCAGCTACATCAGCCAGGTGACCATATGGGCTGTAAAGCCACCAAAACCTGCACTCTCGCCATGGTGCGCACCAGTAAAGCACGGCCGTCACTACACAAACAGCTGTTTGCGGTGCGTTACACGGTGAGTTTGGTGTGTCAGTGTGAAGCAGTACCTTAATTACACTACCTGATTGATGTATACACATGCAAGATGTTTGAAAGCACTTTAGGCCTGTCATTTAGCATTCAATGTGATTTCTGCCCTTAAAACGCTGCTTTGCGTCAAATCCAGATTTTCCCCGGGGAATTTTGGCATGTATCCCACTCCGCCATCCCCCCCTCCAGGTGTTAGACCCCTTGAAACATCTTTTCCATCACTTTTGTGGCCAGCATAATTATTTTTTTTTTTCAAAGTTCGCATCCCCATTGAAGTCTATTGCGGTTCGCGAACTTTAACGCGAACCGAACCTTTCGCGAAAGTTCGCGAACCCGGTTCGCGAACCGAAAATCGGAGGTTCGGCCCAACACTACCCACGGGTCGTCTATAAACTTCGCCCACACTTTGAAGTATTTTGAAAGTCTTGCCCCCACCTTCTCCGTGTGGATGGGCGTAACTTCAGAATGATTTTGTAGGTTGGGGAATTGAGGGATTGAATCTTTCTTTGTTGTATTTGGAAACGCTCGTTTGCCCAGTCTGCCATTGTCTACGAAAATTATGGTTTCCCCTGTTCGTATAAAAGTCTCTCGAACACGTTTGATAGTTTGATCTATTTGGCATTGTAGGTTGCTTTCTAGGGCGACGGTCCTGAGGGAGCAATCCAGACCTTCCTCCCGTGACTTTACTAATAGCTGAATTGAGTTTATTACCGAAAAGATTTTTTCCGTCGTAAGGAATTTTGCACCATGTGGATTTAGAATTAGGATCCGCCGACCATGGCTTAAGCCAAAGTGCTCTTTTAGTGGTTACTGAATGTAACATGGCACGAGCGGAAGAACGCAAAATATTAAATGACGCTTCGCCGATAAGATCCGACGCAACCCGAAAATCCTACATCCTAATGCTACAATAAGTGATTCTTTGTCGAGGCCTGTCTGGATTGCTCCCTCCATATTGTCTGCCCACAATTTCATTGCTTTGGCTACAGAAGTTAAGGCTATAGCAGGACGACAAGAACCCCCAATATCGGTATAAACTTTCTTTAAGTCTGCATCCATCTTCCTTTCCATTCCGTCTCTAAAGGGTACTGAATCCTCAGCGGGCAATGGCCTCAATTCACTAAGCTTATCTCCTGTCTTTAATAACTCTTCTAGAGTTGCTACCATGGTGATAAGGCATGTAGTATTCAGGAAACATTTTACCTCAGGCAAACCTAAAGTTAACTCTTCTGTCTTTAAGTTAAAGCAGCGTACACACGCCGGACTTTAGGCAACGACGGGTCCGTCGTTGCCTCCCGCTGGGTGGGCGTGCCAGCGACAGTCCGGCGTGTGTACGCTCTGTCGTCAGACTGATACGGCTGTTTCTGAGCGATCCGCCCGGCGGATCGCTCAGAAACAGCCGTATCAGTCTGACGACAGAGCGTACACACGCCGGACTGTCGCTGGCACGCCCACCCAGCGGGAGGCAACGACGGACCCGTCGTTGCCTAAAGTCCGGCGTGTGTACGGACCTTTACTCTGTAATCCTTAAAATAACTCCAGAGTTAAAGACAGGCTGTTCATTAACTACGTGTGAAAATAACTACAGAGGAGGTAAATTAACTACAGAGGAGGTAAATTAACTACAGAGGAGGTAAATTAACTACAGAAGAGGTAACGTAAGGGATGAAGAGATAAGATAACTCTCTCACTATGTGGAGGTAAGTTTTCTCTTGCCTTATTATCTCCAGCATGATCTTAGTGAATTGAGGCCAATGTCATATGTCTAGCCAGACGAGCTACTGACGCATCCACTATAGGTGGGCTCTCTATTTGTGATAGAAGATCACCCTCTAAAGGATAAAGTTTCGTGAATCTGTTATGTAAAGATACTTTCCTTTCCATCTTAGCCCATTCATCTTTGAACAAATCATTAACTTCTTGTATAATAGGGAACGTTATGTTCAATTTTTTAAGATGAGGATAATAGCATTTGGATTTGCTGGGGGTTTCAAACTGGTCCTCCCATTGAATGGCCTCCTTTATAGATATAGATTTATTTTATTTAAAAATATATAATCACACCTGAGATGCTGAGACTGTATTTGCACGGCTGAATAGCTTTTTCTGTTCCCGGCTGCATAAAATAAAAAGTAGAAGATATTCCTGGTAAATGGCCACTGTATGCTGGACCCAAATGAAAAAATGGAACAGTTTTGGGAGGTGTATTACGCTCCCCCTACCTTTCCCAATGGAGAGATCCGCTCTGCACTGTTCAGCAAGTCAATCTGCGCTGAGCCGCGCTTTATCTGAGTTGCCGGCGTCTTCCTGGTTGTGTCACGCATGCGTGTGATGTCATGCCGCTAAGCGCCACCTCCTCGTTCGTGGAGCGGCTATGCGGAAGTGCTGGATCACTCTGCCCGTTGGACGCAATACTCCCCGGCATAGATACTGGAAGGGCAGGCACAGGGGACACAGAGCGGCCTCTTAGCGGCCTCGGCGCACTCTCCTTTCCATCGCACCAGGTATGCAAAGCCCCACAGACCAGCAGAATGGGTCTCTCACTAGGACTCTCATTTAGAGGTCACGCAAGTGAGAGCTTCACTCAGGAGAGGGGTAGAACCTGAGTGGAAGCTGTGAGGACACAGCCAGGCAAGAGTAAAATAAAAATAATTAGATCTTCTTTAAATTTATTCCTGAGGGAGTCTGGACAGGTGAAAAAAAGCACTGGGCTTGGCAGCCATCTTTAAATTTATAGTTACATGTCCTGAGGGGGCTAGAGGGGCGGGGCTAACCCGTGGTATGCTGACGTGGATTTGTATAGGAAATTTAGTTTTACAACCAACACATAGTTTTACAACCCCCAGGCTACACAGATTCATTAGGGAAGTCTTGATCCTGAATATGTAGCCAAAATCTAATGAAAATTAGAAACGATGGCCCTTAACAGGCAAAACTGGCCAGAGCAATGCACCTGTGACTAATTTGCATAACCCCGCCTCCTCCTGATGCTACCCTTCTGTGGATCTATATCAATACATCATGTTTGTTTTCACATGTTGCATTGGCTTGATTCACAAAAGAGTGCTGTTAGCACAACCGTTTTCGTGTGAATTTTTATGTGTGCGCGCGATCGCGAATTTTCGCATGCAAACGTTTTTACGCACGTGGAATCGCTATCGTTGGTGCGCGCAAACGATAACGATTTTGCACAAAAACAGTTAGCACTCTTTTGTGAATCAAGCCCCCGGTATTTGTCCAGATCCTGACAGGCAACGCAACGTGAAGACAAACATAATGTATTGATATAGCTCTTAAACGTTTTCACGCGCAAACGCAAATTTTATGGCAAAATCGTTATCGTTTTCACGCACAAACGCGAATTTGCGTGCAAAAACGATACCAATTTCATGCAAAAAACCCGTTTAATTGCACGTGAAAATTCGCGATCGCGCGCAAACGCAAAAATTTGCGTGAAAAACGGCCATGCTAATAGTTAGCACTCTTTTGTGAATCAAGCCCATGGTGTATATAATCTATATATGAATGAAATACTGATGGAGAAGGTACTTTTGTATTACGCGTCCAGCAGAGCGGCTGATGTAACTAAGCCTGTTACCGGGGCTCACCGCAGCTGAACGGCAGACTGTGGAAGGACGGCGTGGGACTAAGGGCTCGTTTCCACTGCAGCGGTGCGGAATCGCCTGGATTCCACCGCTGAAGAAATCGCATCTGGCTGCGTTTCCCCATGCGGATTTACCCGCGATTTCGCATGGCAAGGAGCCAGGCGAATTTAACCATGTCACTGCCTGTGTAAAGTACCATTGCCTTTCATGCGGAATCGCATGCGAAATCGCGGGGAAATCCGCATGACAAAGCCGCATGCGATTTCCCTATTGAATGCATTAGCGGCGATTCGCCCGCATTCCTGCCGCACGCGAAATCTGACGACCCTGTCGTGCAGATTTTTCCCGCACCAAAAATCGCTGCCGCCGCCACACACGTGGAAACAGCCCCATCCACCAACATTGAGTATGCGAATCTGCATGCAGTGCCCGCATGCGGATTCGCTATAGTGGAAACGAGCCCTTAGATGTGTTTATGGGGCGGGAGAAAGCCCCGGGTTAATATCAGAGTTTTAGTATTGTTCGTTTCTGAGTTTCTTTAACCTCCTTGCCGGTCTAAAAAATCCGGCAAGGAGGCAGCGCCGCACTTTTTTTTAATTTTTTTTTTTTTAAATCATGTAGCGAGCCCAGGGCTCGCTACATGATAGCCGCTAAGCGGCGGCATCCCCCCACCCACTCCGATCGCCTTCGGCGATCAGAGTATGCAGGGAATCCCGTTGAGAACGGGATTTCCTGCAGGGCTTCCCCGGTCGCCATGGCGACCGGGCAGGATGACGTCACCGACGTCATAGACGTCGTGACGTCAGAGGGAACTCCGATCCGCCCCTTAGCGCTGCCTGGCACTGATTGACATCGAAAAAATGCAATCTCCTTGCCTTTTTTTTATGCGATTTTCTAATGCAGTCACTGCGTTTGCAAGTTTCTAAAATCGCATCATACTACTGTGTACAATTCATCACAATTTTCATTATTTTTAAAATGGCTTTGCAATTGAAAAAAAATGCATGATGTTATAAGAACACAGCGCAACGCAGTCTGTTTGTACAGGCCCTAATGCACTAATTCTTAATCTGCACTGACAGCACATGTAAGGCTGGGTTCACATAGGACATAGCGTGAAACGCTGCGTTTTATGTCATGTTGTAAGTTAATGTTGTGTGCGGTGTTTGTGCATTTGTGGTGCGTTTGCAATGCGTTTTCCATGTGTTTTAATGCGTTTGCAATGCATATACAAAACGCATATGCGTTTTGTATGCGTTTTCCATGCATTTTTAGATTTCCATTCATGCAAATCACTTGGAAGACAGCAGGAAACAAAAATACATCAAAAAAATATTTTGGGGAAAAAACGCATACCATTGCGTTCCCATTGACTTTCATTTTGTGCGTTTTGTGGGTACACATTACACACAGGGAGTCAAGAAGCCGCTACTGCCACACATCTAACCGAGCCTTTTCGAGCACACCAGATTGATGCCAGTCTGAACATAAATCGATCGGGCTTCCAAAGTGCAGTATTAGTCTCTGGCAAATTCAGGCCGGTTTCACTCTGAATGTTGTCGGAGGCCTGGCGGCCGCACTACCGACAGCATTCTTCGGGGATTACTGTGTTAGTACGCGGTAAGCCCTATCTGGCAGCTGGCAAAGCAGGAAATGACACTCACTTCCTATGGCCGAAGCGATCACCTGCGCAGAAGCGTATTGCAAAAATACGCTTCCGCGCAATGAATAAAACTTGCGTGGCTAACGTGACTTACGTGGCTTCCGGTCCGCCGCAGGAACCGCGTGGTGACAAACGTATGCAGTCGCGTGAGGGATGCAGCAAGAACGTCACTTCTGTCACATAAAGCCGCACTGTCAGTATAAAAAAAAAGACTCTGCGGATGTAGTCCCAGATTTTTTTTTTTTTTTATGGGACCCGTTGGATGGGGAGACATCCCTGTTATCAGTGACTCACCTCTCCCCTCACACCCACATTTCTACTGATGAGTCAATTGCTATTTATACCCCCATATTTCAGCAGTTTTCACCTTATGGCGAGACACTGGGTATTTAATCAGAGGATGGAATGATGGCAGAGTTTGGTGCTAGCCTAGTTTAGGTGACACAGCAGGAAACCTCGTTGGTAAATTTTGCTAGTGAGATTGGGTGGACAGCACCCTCTCCAACTTCTATATTTCAGATAGGTTGTAGAAAACCCCCACCACTATAAAGCCAATCACGCTTCCTGCTGTATAGGGTGCTGTGGCTGAACTGTTCCCTATGAGGTTTCCTGTTGGATCCCCCAAACAAAACCATACAGGATAATAATCACAGCATCTACACCATTATGAAAGCATGTATCGAGAACCAAGATAACTTACATCTAAAAGTCATCCTACTACTTGTGCACTAATATCAGAATGAAATTGAGCGGATCTACAGGTAGTGCAAGGACAACAATCTCATACTAAATATTACAGACTGTGGAATTGATTGTAGATTTCAGAAGGAACACACTGCCACCCAGCCTGGTCTCCATCGATGGAACCAAGGTCTTCAGGGTACAAAGCGTCCGTATGTAAATACCACGTCCCAGAAGAAAGCCCAACAAAGGCTGTTCTTCCAGAGACAGCTGAGGAAATTCGGGATGCTGAGGGAGATACTGACCAGTTTTATACTGCTACAGTACTATTGAATCTGTCCTTTGCACCTCCATCGTTTGGTACTATGGGGAAACGCAGGGGACAGACACAAACTCCTGAGTGATACATGCCCTCGCATCCTTCACTCCTACTACCACCGAGTTAGTCAACCACCTACTGCAGACTTCCCATACCACTACTTGCCCCCTTGACCCCATCCCTTCTGATTTACTCCAGCCTCACTTCACGGAATTGGCCCCAGTCCTCACTACCCTGTTCAACCTCTCCCTATCCACAGGCACCTTCCCCTCTGACTTCAAGCAGGCCACTGTACTACCCCTGCTCAAGAAACCCTCCCTCGACCCCTCGCTACCCTCCAACTACCATCCTATCTCCCTCCTCCCCTTTGTGAACCAGACGCTCAAGGAGTTTTGAGGCAAACGCCTGACCCAGTACCTCAATGCCAACTCACTGCTAGACCCACTCCAATCTGGATTTCGGCCTGCCCACTCAACCGAAACTGCTCTCACCAAAGTGGTCAACGACCATGCCTTAGCTAAAGATGAAGGTAAATACTCCATTCTCCTCCTCCTTGACCTGTCAGCAGCTTTTGACACAGTAGATCATCCCCTACTCCTCCAGTCCCTCCAGTCCTTGGGCATTCACGATCTCACCCTGTCCTGGCTTTCATCCTACCTCTCCAACCGCTCCTTCAATGAGTCCTCGTCCACCCCCAACCACATCTCGGTGGGAGTCCCCCAAGGTTCGGTCCTTGGCCCCCTACTGTTCACCCTATACACATCCTCCATTGGCAAGGTTATCTCCTCCATGGGTTTTAACTATCATCTGTATGCAGATGACACCCAGGTCTACCTCCACACCCCTGACATATCCACCACTACCATGGACAAGGTCTCCTCCTGCCTATCAGCCATCTCCTCCTGGATGTCCGCTAGGTTCCTGAAACTATATCTAGACAAAACGGAATTTATGATCTTCCCACCACGGCCATGCACGAACCTCCCAGATGTGCATGTCACTGTTAACCACACTACCATTCGCCCTACCTCTCAAGCCCGCTGTCTGGGTGTCACCCTGGACTCCGCACTCTCCTTCACTTCCCACATCCAAAACCTCACAAAGTCCTGCAACTTCCTGTAAGATTCGCCCTTTCCTGACCTCTGCCACCACCAAACTCCTCATCCATGCCCTCATAATTTCCCGCCTTGACTACTGCAATGCCCTGCTGTCTGGTCTCCCTATGACCCGAACAGCCCCACTGCAGTCCATCATGAATGCGGCAGCCAGAATTATCCACTGCTCCCATCGCTCCACCATGGCAGATCCCCTCCTAGAATCCCTCCACTGGCTTCCTATCCAGTCCAGAATCAGATTCAAGATACTGTGTCTGACCTACAAATCTGTCCACAAAACCTGTCCAACCTACATTTCCGATCTTACTCAGAGGTACACACCTAGCCGCTCACTCCGCTCTTCCAATGAACTTTTCCTAACCGCTCCCCGCATCACCCAGTCCCATGCACGCCTCCAGGACTTCTCAAGAGCTGCTCCAACATTATGGAACTCCCTACCTCCACCCATTAGGGCAGCCCCCTCCAACATCTTCAAGAAAGCCCTCAAAACTCACCTTTTCACTCTGGCCTACTACCCCACACAAGTGCTCTAAACCTACAGCTGAACTCTGGTCCCCTACCATTCGTGTCCTTACCTCTCCCTCTAGATTGTAAGCCTTTGGGCAGGGTCCTCCTCCTTTTGTGTCCTACCTGATCTTGCACCTCCATTACTGTGAACCCATGCTATGCATCTGAGTGAACCTAACTTGCCTAATCTCCATGCTCCATCCAGTGACTGACTAAGCATTACCTGGTACTCATACTATGGTGTGTGACCTGGTTTTCTTGTATTCCTATATTGTCATATTGCTGTATGTCACCCCTAAATATTGTCTGTAACCTAAATTAATGTTCAGCGCTGCGTAATATGTTGGCGCTTTACAAATTCAATAAATAATAATAATGTCGAGAAGATCATCAAGTCACCACTACGCCCCTCTCCCCCACACCCAACCAGAATGCTGTCCAGGGCCAACCGGATCACATACAACCCCTCCCAACCTTGGCAGTCGCTTCTTCAACCTCCTCCCCTCAAGCCACCATTATAGATCCATCCCCTCCAAAACCATCAGGCGAAGTAACACTTTGTTCCCCCAAGTAGTGATGTGCTTAGGAGTAGCTAGCTACTCAAATTCGTGATTCTAACAAGTCTTAATTGCCTCAGGTGTGCAGCTGGGAGAGGGTGTTCCATGACTCAGTACTGCATACTTCCTCCTTTGGCCAGGAGTAAGGCATCCTTTCCATGGACCGCTGATAGGCAGTGAAATGCCTCTCAAACTCTCTCAACTGCTCACTGCTGCCTAGTAACTGCTCGTTGCTGCATAACTGCTTACTTCTGCCTGGTAACTGCTTGCTGAGCACACAGCTCAACAGTTCGTGGAAAGGAGGCCTAAGTGCGCAGTACTAAGTCATGGAATGCATCCCATTGGACATGTGTGAGGCTGTGATATGCATAGAAGAGATGGGCAGCTGGGTAATTAACCCCCTCTCTCCTAGCCACACACAAAGCAATTAAGTCTCATTTGAATCACAAATTAATAGTAGCTAGCTAGCTACTCGTAATTACACACAAGCCCCCCAAGCGGTCATCTTTCTCAACTCAGGTTCTCATTCCTAGAACATACCCGGGTCTTCTCCAGCTCCACTGATGCACCCATAGGCACGCTCTCCCAGGGTCAAACTGTTTTATATGTTAGGTATTGTGCTAGGCTTTATATAGCTATATTTGTGCCAACTGCCATGTGTCTACAAATAATTCAGGGTACAACCCATCGTACTTGAATAAATATTCTGATTCTGTTGCCTTCAGGGGTCCTTTCCATACACAATTCCCCCCTGCAAAAATATACATTTCTTAACTGGGCATGTCAACGTTCCCAGCCACACAAGCAATTGTGCAGTTATGGGCATTTTGACAGGCTACTCCAGCAGTAGTGTCACTGTTCATCAGCGAAATGAGTGGACAGGGCCAAGAGTACACTGCCCTTGCGTGTCATGTTGTACTGCACATAACTCGGAAGCAGGAAGTATTGCAGTCACCCAGTCAGCTCATTTTGGTAATGTACAGCGGCGATCAGGACTATCCAGGTGTTTGAATTCTCTATACCAGTGCTGTCCAACTGGCGGCCCACGGGCCGCATCCGGCCCGCCAGGCCTCCTGCTGCGGCCCCCTGCTGCCTGCTCCATGCTGTGGCTGTGCAACTTTTATTTATTTTAAAAATAAAAACCCTTTCCCCCATGCTGCGGCTGCAGACTATAACTATTTGCAGCCTCCCTCCTCTTTGTCCCCCGTGCTGCCGCCTGTAACACACATTAGATCGGCGGCGGCAGCAGAAGATAGGAACCAGCCACACCAGCCCATGACAGCCGCACGGGGGACTTTACGTGCTGGACGTGACCGATGATGTCACGTCCTCCATTCAAATTCCCCGCCGGCTGCCATGCGCCAGTCTGACTGGCTCCGATCTCCTGCCCTCCGCTGCCGATCTGAGGTGTGTTACTGGCGGTAGCACGGGGAACGAGGGGGTGGGCAAATATTTTAGCTCTGCGGGCAAGCTGGATGCATTTTGTGGGCACAGCTGCGGGCAATCTGGATGCATTTTGTGGGCACAGCTGCAGGGCAATCTGGATGCATTTTGTGGGCACAGCTGCGGGCAAGCTGGATGCATTTTGTGGGCACAGCTGCGGGGAATCTGAATGCATTTTGTGGGCACAGCTGCGGGCAATCTGGATGCATTTTGTGGGCACAGCTGCGGGCAATCTGGATGCATATTGTGGGCACAGCTGCGGGCAATCTGAATGCATTTTGTGGGCACAGCTGCGGGCAATCTGAATGCATTTTGTGGGCACATCTGCGGCCAATCAGTGCATTTTGTGGGCACATCTGCGGCCAATCTGAGTGCATTTTGTGGGCACATCTGCGGCCAATCTGAATGTATTTTGTGGGTAAATCTGCAGCCAATCTGTATTTTGTGGGTAAATCTGCAGCCAATCTGTGTATTTTGTGGGTAAATCTGCAGCCAATCTGTATTTTGTAGATACATCTGCAGCCAATCTGTGTATTTTGTGGGTAAATCTGCAGCCAATCTTTGTGTATTTTGTGGGTAAATCTGCAGCCAATCTGTGTATTTTGTGGGTAAATCTGCAGCCAATCTGAACGTATTTTGTGGGTAAATCTGCAGCCAATCTGAACGTATTTTGTGGGTAAATCTGCAGCCAATCTGGTTGTACTTTGTGGGGAGTCTGCTATCACTCCAATAGCATTTTGTAGGGAAATCTGCTGCTAGATTTTTTTTTTCCGGCGGGGGGAGGGGGGGGTGTCAGGTTAGATTGTTTTGGTCTGCCGGCCCTCCACCATGCGGTCTGAAAAAACCCGGCCCTCCATGCCTGCGAAGTTGGACAGCACTGCTCTATACCAAATTATATCTCCAACAATATTCAGTGATTTTCAAAGTTATGCAAAGTGCCCAAAGCAGATACCAGCCCTTGAACTTCAAAAGGCTCATTGACCGTAATATTACAGGATTAATCGGTGCCATGAGCTTTGAATGGAATTTTAAAGCTCTAAAATCATATCTAAGAGATAATCAAAATAATGCTCATCTTTGTACACAAGAAAAAAAAAAAAAAGCAATTCACATGGTAATAATTCTAGCTTGCATTAAAACATGAATTGTATGCAGCATGACGCAGAGACAAGCAGTGTGTCTGCTGGATTTCTCAGTGTTTAATTAAGTTCCCTTTAAATTTTGCTCTGCATACTTCTACCCAGCCTCCTGTGCTCCTTACACAGGTTATCAGGCTGAGTGGACAATCATTTCTCTACAGCAGTAGCCAAGGTGCATACAGTAAATTGGATTCGGCTGATGGTGTGGGCATCTTGAGCAGTATCACTAACCGCAGCCAGTTTATTCCAGCACAATGATGAGCTGAGGACGAGGAAAGCCTCATTCAGATCGGGGCCTCCCAGTAAGTACTGCTCCCAGTGGCACTTTTTCCCTAAGGGTTTACGTTAAGATTTTATGCAGTATACCTTAAAGAGAGCAGAGCCAGATGGTTCAGCACTGCCATGAATGTCTTGCTAGCAATTCCCCCCCCCCCCCCCACTGTAGTGTATTTTCAGGTGCCAGTCGTATCTCAGAGTTACAACCAGTTCTGCACTTCGAGAGTCCCCAGAAGAATTCTAGCTAGCATTAACATAGGGAGATAGGATCATTTAAAAGGTGAACAGCTGTGGTCATAGTTTGAGATAAGACACAGTAAAATGTAATAACTAATGTGACTAAAGGCACCTACACACACCTGATGCCTTCAAACGACGGGTCGTCAGACCTGCCAGCAGGGTGGCCGTTCTGCAGTTTCCCCATGTGTAGTCTGTCTGCAGGCTGATTTTAGCCAAACGGATCAGTCAGAACCAGCCTTATCTGCCTGCCGACAGACAGTACACACAGGCAAACAGTCGGCAGAAAGGCCGCCCCGCAGGTAGGTGCGACGACCCGTTTGACAGAATCAGATATGCGTACGTGCCTTTAGTGCCAGTTTTCTCTACATGTAATGCGTCTTGTAACACGATAGTGTCATGCAAGACGCAGCAAAATCTTTCTAGCCGTGCCAGTTATGGAGATTTACATGCGTTCATTTTTATTTTTTTCCTGCCAAATTTTCCCCCTCACATGTGACAGCAGCCTATTAATTTCAATAGACTTCTGATTCCCTTTCAGAATGTGCATGTGGGAAAATGCAGTGATTCTTACACAATAGAAATGGGCTCTTAAAGAGCCCGAGGTGGGTTCATAAAAAAGTAGACAAATCAATCCAGGGGGGGGGGGGGGGGAGCAGGCTGAGTGAATCAGGTAGCCTCAAAAACTACAGCTGCAGTAGGCTGCAAGGCTCCTGCCCCACCTTGGGTTCTCTTTAAAGAGAACCCGAGGTGGGTTTGAAGAATATTATCTGCATACAGAGGCTGGATCTGCCTATACAGCCCAGCCTCTGTTGCTATCCCAAACCCCCCTAAGGTCCCCCTGCACTCTGCAATCCCTCCATAAATCACAGCCACGCTGCTGACAAACAGCTTGTCAGAGCTGGCTGTGTTTATCTCTATAGTGTCAGTCTGCTGCTCTCCCCGCCTCCTGCAGAACTCCAGTCCCCGCCTGCATCCCTTGCCTCCCTGCTGATTGGAGGGAAGGGACGGGGGCAGGGACAGGAGCTATGCAGGAGGCGGGGGAGCAGCTGAGACTGAGACTGACACTACAGATGTAAACAGCCTCACAGCACGGCTGTGATTTATGAGGGATTGCAGAGTGTAGGGGGACCTTAGTGGGGTTCGGGATAGCAACAGAGGCTGGGCTGTATAGGCAGATTTAGCCTCTGTATGCAGATAACATTCTTTAAACACACCTCGGGTTCTCTTTAAGGTAGGTAACTTGTCCTCAGACATTGATCATTAGTATGTGGAACAGAGGCGCCAGCAGGATAAAATTCAATAAAACATTTTTAAAAATTGCTTGGAGGAAGTGGTGGGCTTGCCTCCTGAAAGCAGACACGAGATCCTGTCTCAATATAAATAGATACATTTATTATACGGTAGCCCAAACAGTGTAACACGTTTCACAGGTCAAGCCCACTTCATAAGACAAAAAAATGGGGACAACAGGATTTCAGCAGTAATGAGTTTAGTGCCTCACGGAGGCACTAAACTCATTACTGCTGAAATCCTGTTGTCCCCATTTTTTGCCGGATGAAGCAGGCTTGACCTGTGAAACGTGTTACACTGTTTGGGCTACCGTATAATAAATGTATATTTATATTGAGACAGGATCTCGTGTCTGCTTTCAGGAGGCAAGCCCACCACTTCCTCCAAGCAATTTTTTTAAACAATTTATTAAATTTTATCCTCCTGGCACCTCTGTTCCACATACTAATATCCTGTGTCCACTATTGGTGGAGGGGAGTGTTACCCCCTTTGACTACAGATAGCAACTTCTTAACCCTGAGTGAGGACAGGTCTAATCTCCTCACCTGCCTATATAATGGTTGCCTGAATGGTAACCCATGTTTGTGAGTATAACTTTTCTCACTAAATAACTTACCAATTGTCTTCAACATACTACACCATATTGGGTTCTCGGTTTTCCCTATTTTATTATCAGACTTTGATCAGACTGCCCAGTCTAGACCTCTGCAAAATATCTAAAATGGCTTGGTATTAAGTTACTATTGAATCATTAGGCAACTTGTATAAAAGATAAAACCAGGAAGAGTGTGTACAACTATTTTAATTTTTCAGGTCAGGTTATCAGGTAATTTGGTGCCAATCCAAAATGGAACGTCTGGAGTCATAGGTCTTGTCCAAGTTCAGATAAATTTCAGTCTAATCCAGCTGCAAGATGAAATAAACAAATACCAGGATAAGAATAAACCGTACTAAACAGTTCAAGCACTATATTTAATACATTTAAAGAGGATGTACATTTTATGCAGCTTCAAAATGCAATTTGATTGGTCTATTATCAAGCAGATTAAATAAAAAATTGCATCAGCTCAGAATTATCTGCATATCTGATCATCCCTGTTACTGACCAGAGCCTCATCTTAACACATTTTCACCACACAGAGTACCCGAGGAGATGCGACTTGATAAGAAACATGTGCATGTAAGGGCCAATTCACACTTAAAATCACAAAACACCAGAGCTTAGTGTGAGTGATTTTACTGCGATTAGCTCAGTGAACATCACTGGGCAGCTCCACTATTTCAGAGCTATCGCGGTCAGCGCTTTAATAGCACTGTACCGTGATCTCCCCAGAATCACCCCAAAACCGCTGCAGGTAACACTGCCATAGGGTAACAAAGCACTGGTGCTTTAGCAATTAGCGGGAATCGGACACTAATAGCTTAAGTGGTAATGGGCCCTAAAGTGTAGATGTAGATGTTTAAATATAAATCCATGTGATATCTACATACAAAAAAATACATTTTAGGAGTAGGAAGCGGATAAATACAATTGTTTATCTCCAGTTTATTTTTCACCTCGAGTTCACTTTAACCTCTCTGGCGGTAATCCCAAGGGTGCTTAATGCAGAGTTTAAGGCGCAGAAGGCGTTTTTACTCATGTCCCGGGGGATCCAGACATTGGTAGCTGTTCTCCGAGGCTTTGAATCACTCTGTTGAGATCGCTGAGTGAGTTTCAGCGCCACCCGAAGGATGGAGGAAAAATTGCAGTGCTGGAACCCATGCAGAAAAGACCCTAAAATCTGGAAATAATCATACCACCAGGGAGGTTAAGTACAGGTACACCAACATTAAAAGTTGATTGCCAGTTCACCCTCCCAGCAACTTTTGAATACAGCAGTCTAACCCCATGAAACTATTGGCATTAACTATTGGCATACAGTGGTATCTGGCGACCCAAAAAAAATAAGGCGACTGGTTGCATCTGAGCACAACAGCACTAAGATTCTGTGCCTGTGCAGTGCGCCAGTAAGTGCCTGGACAATGCATGGAAAAAGCTAACAGGCAGTCTTAATACTTCCTGTTACTACCTGCATGCTGGTTTAAAGGGAACCAGAGCTGAAAACAAAGAAGTTATACATACCTGGGGGTTCCTCCAGCCCCATACGCGCTGATCGGTCCCACGCCACCATCCTCCTCTGCCCGCAGCTACGAGAACCGGCTCCGTGCTGATCCGCCAGTCGGAGCCAGTCTAAGTGTAGCAGAGGTGCACTCTTTGCGTATCTCTGCAGGAGTGTATGGAGAGATACGTAGAGGGCGCACTTCTCCTGCGCAGCCAGATCCGATGACGTCAGAGACAAGTCCGTTCTCCTAGATGCGGGCCGCAGTGGACGGTGGCGTGGGATCGATCCATGCATATGGTGCTGGAGGAAGCCCGAGGTATGTATAACTTCTTTTTCATATATAGTTCATCTCTGATTCCGTTTAAGAAGTAAAAAAATGCTCATCTGTCAGGCTTCATTAGTGTGAGATACACATGCAATAAGCAAACAGCCACTGAAATCAAGCCCGAGTCAGAACACCTGATTGTCATAAGGTCAGTGACTGCAGAAAAGCCTGAGCACTTTTGAAAATGATGGCAGCTTTAAATTCTTCCCAATATATATTTTGGGCACATTTTGCACAAGTTTAGAATGCTGCATCATCAAAGCGAGTCCATTACCTTGACAAACCCAATGTCCTTGGCATATTGCCGGAAGCACTGACGGCACATGTTTAGTCCGTATTTGCGGATCAGTCCATGTCTGTTTGAGCACACGCGGCTGTCAAAGAAAAAGCATTACACAAATTAGGAAGAGAAAAAACACTGCACTTGCATATAAACTTCATGAAAGAATGCTGATTAGGGATGTCAATAATTCCAAGATAACCGTTGTGCAAATTTTGTATGCCAATTTATGCCCCTCGAAAATGAAAAATCAAATGAATCAGAGGTGAAATTTAAGGGGTTCATATACAACAGAGGTGCCCACACTTTTTTGGCTTGTGAGCTACTTTTAAAAATTAGCAAGTCAAAGTGATCTACCCATGTACAATTTTAGGAGCACACTTGTATATACAGAATGGAAAATGGTAGTGGGGTCGGGATCTACCAAGAAGGCCTTTGCGATCTACCTAATGGGCACCCCTGATATACAAACTACATACTTTGCATAGTCCTGCATCAACGAAGAATTATTTGGATCTCACTGACCATCCCCATTGCTGATCTCCATTCTAAAGGAAAATTATCAATAAAATTGTACATCTTAAAATACATATGTATACATAAAAAAGGTACATTTTTGCAAAGCGTAAATGCACTGCAAGTTAATTGTACCTAGGTCACTGTCACAATAGACAGTACAATTCTGACAGACCTGACAGTAGGAATGATCAATGATATGCAAAAACGCCTGAATGTATGGAAATTTATATGCAAATATATGCAGCTTGAAAATGGACCAATCAAGTCCCACACAGGTTTAAACTGATTGGTCTATTTTCAAGCTGCATATATTTGCATAACCACAGAAGTATTTGCATATCTCTCCGACAGGTTTTGGACTAGTCCATCTACTCACGGGGGATTATCAGAGCTTTATTTTCAAAAGCAGTTACTGAATTGGTAGTTGCTTAGTCAAGCTACCAATATAGTGTGTGCACGAGTATCAAGGCCTGCCGACACCTTAATATAGATTATTTCTAGGAAGTACTTTTGTCAAGATGAAAAAAAGTAATTTATAGTGAATTCTATTCTGGGACAAACCTACCTCTTGTAGGCGTTTACTTGTATCAAATGTTACAATTTTTCACAATAGTGATACTTGAAAACATGAAGGTATTGACATGCCGGAGTCCAGCCTGGGTCTACTGCGCATGCGCGGGGCGTCCGCATTGTTTAAAAGGAAATATGGCAGCCTCTACATTCCTCTAGCTTTAAGTTCCCTTTAAGAGGACCAGGAATAAATGGAAGAGACAAGACAGTATTTATATCTCAAAGAATTTCAGAGCTGCAGCCACGCAGGTGCATGATCCACAGATCACTACAGAGCCTTTCCCATAGACTCCTTACTGTTTTACATCTTAGCTTGAAAAGGGAATCGAACCCTGGTAAAAGGTTCAAATTCCACATTAAAGGTAACAGCCTTACCAGTAAACTATCCAGCTAATGGAGTTTTTTTTTTAATTTACCGATTCAATCACCCAAAGGCATAACTTATTTTAAAATGTCAGAAGCACTAATCATGCATCCCTTATGCAAATTACTTAAAGGACTTACGAGGCCAAATAGTAAAAAAAGTTAAGTACCTTAATAATTTTTAAATGCACGGAGGACGCCGTCCGCGCCCTCCGTGCTGTTCCGCCGGGTCCCCGCAGTCTGATCGCCCCCCGTGCCGCTCCCGACCCCACGGACGGGGTCGGGCTCCCCTTCCTCTCCCAAGATGGCCGCCGGAGCCGGCTGCGTCTGCGCAGTCCGCATACGCGTTAGTGCGGCTGCGCAGCTCTAGGGCCTCCCCCCTCGATCCACGCTACTGTGCGTGGATCGGGGGGGGGAGGCCCTAGAGCTGCGCAGCCGCACTAACGCGTATGCGGACTGCGCAGACGCAGCCGGCTCCGGCGGCCATCTTGGGAGAGGAAGGGGAGCCCGACCCCGTCCGTGGGGTCGGGAGCGGCACGGGGGGGCGATCAGACTGCGGGGACCCGGCGGAACAGCACGGAGGGCGCGGACGGCGTCCTCCGTGCATTTAAAAATGATTAAGGTACTTCACTTTTTTTACTATTTGGGCTCGTAAGTCCTTTAAGGCTTATTCACATCATGCGCACTGCTGTATGTTGTGTGACTTGTAAGAACAGCATTCAGATCATATGCGCTGCACAGTGTGACTGAGCCCTTAAAGAGTCTGAAGCGAGAATAAATCTCGCTTCAGACCTCATAAATAGCAGGGGCATGTGTGCCCCTGCTAAAACGTCGCTATAGCGCGGCTTAACGGGGGTCCCTTCACCCCCAAATCCCCCTCGATACACCCGGGGAGCGCTTCCTGGTTGGGGCAGGGCTAGCCGCCGCAGCCCTGCCCCATGCGCGTCTGTCAGCGCGCATCTCCGCCTCTCTCAGTCTTCCTTCACTGAGAGGGGCGGGGGAGAGGCTGCGATGCGCCGCTGACAGACGCGACTGGAGGCAGGGCTGCAGCCGTTAGCCCTGCCTCCAGGAAGCAATAAATCACGACCAAATCTGCGACCAAGTGTCGCAGTGGTCGTTTTGGGGGTGAAGGGACCCCCGTTAAGCCGCGCTATAGCGGCGGTTTGGCAGGGGCCTTGTTTCCATCTGTGCGCATCTATCCGCTTTTTACCAGATCAATATTACAGATTGATACGTGTTGCTGAAAAGTGGAGAGAAGCGCACAGATGGCTTGTTCAGACAATATGCGCTGCCGTGCGCATTTTGGCAGCGGTAGTGTGCAACACGCAAGAACGGTAGAAAGGCATAGACCTACCGTCCCCATCATATACACTGCGCAGCAGTGCGATGCGCTATCACACTGCTGTATGCATTTTCTGGAATCGCAGCGCAGATCCCATTCTCTGTAATGTAGTGATTGTAGCGCAGATGGCATGCGAGTGCACGTTTCATTCCCGATCGCAGGGCCATCTGCGCTGAATGAAAGCGCTTCACATCATACGCACGAAAGCGCTTCACATCATACGCGCATTTGGAAGCGCGTATGATGTGCTGAAACGCAGGAAAGGCATAGACAGCCCTTCTACCATTCACATCTACTGCGCAGCAGTAAAATGCGCTGGGAAGCGCTTGCGTACTGCTGCATGCATTTTGCGCAGAGCTGATCCCATCGCTGTCAATGGATGGAATCAGCAGGGCAGATGGCATGCGATCGTATGCGCTGCGTTCAGATCGCACGGACATCTGTGCTAGCTAGATGTGAACGAGGCCTTAAGGTGGCCGCACACAATACAATAAAATGATCCGATTTTACGTTAATTCGATAGAAACGATCAGATTTCCCGTTTTCTTCGATTTTAATCGATCCAGAATGCCAGATATTTTTCTTCAATCTTTCTAAAGATTGTATGGTGTGTGTTGGATTGTCAATTTATTAATACACATACCGTAGCAATTTTGTCAGTTTCCAATCATTATCATAATTGGGGAAAAATTGAGCATACGTGTGTGCTACATTGGTCATATTTTTGAAATGTTACAGTCAGAAAAATTGATTGCAATTCTTAAAATGAACAGATACTGGTGATCTGAACGCTCCGCTCGTTATGCTGGAGACGTATATGAACACAAGCAAGCATGGTGTCACGCCGCCATTCAGGGACCTCCGGCCGCCATGATGATGCCCATGCGGCCTAGCCTCGCCGCCGTACAGAGCGCCACGCCGGGTCCCGCCGACCTTCCCCCACCCCGACCAGCACATCCCCGGAGGCCACGCCGCGGCCGCATACGCACCAGGAGCGGGATCCCTGACCGAACTTCCTCGGGTGGCTCCAGTAAAGCTGCTGGTGACCCATCGTGCTCTGCTAGCCTCTCTCTACGCGTGAAAAGGAAGGGGCGGGGCTGCGCAGGCGCTAATCTACCCGGCATGGCCCTCCCAGCATGCAGCGCGGCACCATGCATATCATAACAGCGCACAGTGCGCAGCGGCAGCCCTGCTTTGTGACAGTCCAGCGGTAACAAAAGTGATGTGATGCTGTTTCTTCTACATAACTTCGCTGCGACATTCCAGGCTAAAAAAATAAAACTGTACAGAGCTCAGACGAGTCCAGATCATTAAATGACAATTCTGAATACAATACAATGCACTTTCATAGTTATTCATTTTAGTTTTGTAATATAAACGTAACTTAAGGGGCTCGGGTTATTGTAGTCAGTGATTGCATTGGAGAGAGTTTCCCTCACTACCTGGGCCATATGCAGTGAGTGGCGTAGCAATAGAGGTTGCAGAGGTAGCAACCGCATCGGGGCCAGAGGGGCCCCATGGGTAGAGTGACCAGATTTTTGTAGGCTCAACCTGGGACGGGGTGAATTGGGGGGGGGGGTGAAAAATAGGGGGTGCCGAAAAATTTGGTGTCTGCAGCGCGTGCGAAAAATGGGCGTGGCCATGACATTCTATGGGCGGAGCTAACAGAATGATGCAACAACGAGGCATAAGAAAGCAGTGTTTATGCCGTGATGTGGTCAAACGTGGATTCACATCATAGGTGTGCAGAAACTGTGTGATGCTATTTAATAGTATGCCATAACCCCAAAGCAGCAAACACAGCCAACTATGACCATTAAATAATAAATGCAGCAACAGTTACCCCAGACACCACAAAATAAACGCAATGGGCAACATTTCAGCACAAAATAATCGCATTGCGGGCAACATGTCAGCATAAAATAAACGCAATGGGGGCAAACATGTCAGTACAAAATAAACGCACTGCGGGCAAACATGTCAGTACAAGATAAACGCACTGCGGGCAAACATGTCAGTACAAGATAAACGCACTGCGGGCAAACATGTCAGTACAAGATAAACGCACTGCAGGCAAACATGTCAGTACAAAATACACGCAATGCGGCCGAACATGTCAGTACAAGATAAACGCACTGCGGGCAAACATGTCAGTACAAAATACACGCAATGCAGCCAAACATGTCAGTACAAGATAAACGCACTGCAGGCAAACATGTCAGTACAAAATACATGCAATGCGGCCAAACATGTCAGTACAAGATAAACGCACTGCGGGCAAACATGTCAGTACAAAATACACGCAATGCGGCCAAACATGTCAGTACAAGATAAACGCACTGCGGGCAAACATGTCAGTACAAAATAAACGCACTGCGGGCAAACATGTCAGTACAAAATAAACGCACTGCGGGCAAACATGTCAGTACAAGATAAACGCACTGCGGGCAAACATGTCAGTACAAGATAAACGCACTGCGGGCAAACATGTCAGTACAAGATAAACGCACTGCGGGCAAACATGTCAGTACAAGATAAACGCACTGCGGGCAAACATGTCAGTACAAGATAAACGCACTGCGGGCAAACATGTCAGTACAAGATAAACGCACTGCGGCCAAACATGTCAGTACAAGATAAACGCAATGCGGCCAAACATGTCAGTACAAGATAAACGCACTGCGGGCAAACATGTCAGTACAAAATGAACACAATGCGGGCAAACACTTCACCTGCAAGAAAAGGCATTTACTCACCTGGCAGAAGACGTCCCCTCACGCAGCCGGCCTCTGGTGTGTGCAGCTCCCCCTGGCCTGGACGATCTTCAATCTCCCGCTCAGCCTCTCACAGGCAGAGCAGGGCTACGGCAAGATGGCGTCCGGAGGCGGAACCCTGTACTGGAGACAAATAGTCTCCAATACAGGGCTCCGCCTCCGGACGCCATCTTCCCGTAGCCCTGCTCTGCCTGTGCCTGCCAGAGGAGGACATTGCAGGCTGGAGCGGGGCTGTGGGGAATGAACTAGCGCAGCGTCTAGTAGACGCTGCGGCTAGTTCATTGTACGGTGGCCAGAGTCCCGAGGCCGGGACGTTTCCCGGGACCTCCTGCAGCCTGGGACAGCGCCCCCCGAAGGCGGGACGCGTCCCGGGTAAAGCGGGACGTATGGTCACCGTACCCATGGGGCCCTTCCAAAACCAAAGTATAAGCTGTTTATTGGTGCTGTTGTGGTAATAATCACTTCTATAGATGCTTTGAATAGTAGTAATCATTAACAAACTGTTCCCCATCTCCTTCTTGCAACTCTAATACAGTAGATGACCTTGGCAGGTTTTGGTGCGCCATATCAATTGTTATGTAAAGAGTGCTTGGTGGGGCCCAATGTAAAACTCGCACCGGGGCCCATAGCTACGCCACTGGCCATATGCAATTAACTTCTGAGTTTTCTCCTAGGTGATAATTTTACAACTTGTCATAAAATGTCTTTGAAGTCACCAGCAAGCAATAAATTACTCAAAATAAATTTGATAGTACTTTTTCACCAACTTTTGGGTACTTTTTCAGTTGTAAAATGCTGAAAAATGTAGTTTACAGAGAATCTCCTTGGAGATAACTCGGGTGAAAAAATGAATTGCATATGGGCCCCTGTCCCTTAGGCTACTTACACACCAAGACGTTGCGTTTTAGGGGACGTTATGGTCGCATAACATGCCCCTAACGCAACGCATGGTGGTGCGGGAGAGGACGGTAGAGTGAGCCGCGTTAGGCGGCTCTATCCGCATAAGGTCTCCCAGGGTGGCGCTGATTGGCCGGCGGGACCACGTGATGCGGAGCGAGACACTCCGCATCACGTGGTCCCGCCGGCCAATCAGCGGCCGCCAGTGCAGTGCATATTAAGTAGCCATGTGCGCGGCTACTGTAGTGGCATCTCCCCGCCTCCTCTCTGACCCCCACTGAGCATGTGCAAACAGTCTAAAGCGGCTAAAGCCACTAGAACGCACAGCATGCTGCACTTTCACTACAACGTGCAGCGTTACATGTAACGCAACGTGGGCAGTGTGAACAGCCCACTTGTGTTACATTGCTGTGCATTGGGGGAGCGTTACAGGCTGCACTAATGTGCGCCTGTAACGTCCCTGTGTGGAAGCAGCCTTAAAGAGAACCCGAGGTGGGTTCTAAGAATCCTATTAGCACACATAAGCTGGGTCTGCATATAATGCCCAGCCTCTGTTGCTATACTGTCTCCCCCCAGCCCCCATCCCCCCCTGCACTCTGCTGGCCCCCATAAATCAAACCTGCCAACTGCCGTGCTAGTGACACGCAGCCTGTCGATAGCAGGCTGTTTACATCCACAATGTCACTCTCCGCTGCTCCCCCGCCTCCTCTATATCGCCATTCCCACCCGCGTCCCTTCCCTCCAAGCTGATTGGAGGGAAGAGATGCAGACGGGGGAGGGGGGCAGAGTGACAGTGTGGATGTAAACAGCTTGCTATTGACACGTTGCGTGTCACTAGCATAGCGGTTTGATTTATGGGGGTCAGCAGAGCGCATAGGGTACCTGGGGGGAGACAGTATAGCAACAGAGGCTGGGCATTATATGCAGACTCAGCCTCTGTGCTAATGGGATTCTTTAAATGGGTTCTCTGGTACCTGTAAAAAAGCTAAAACTAACAACTGTGGCTTCTCTCGGCCCCCTGCAGCTGTAATGTCCTGTGCCATCCTCCTCCAATGCTCCGTTCCCTGCCGCCGGTAACTTGCTAATAATTTGTCTAACTAGAGGAATAGAATTGTGGCTGCACGCGTGCTCACTCCCACGTGCATCATCGGGAGCTTATTGCACAGAAGCAGTACAAAGTTTTCTTGTACTGTGCAGTAAGCTCCCGATGACGCGCGGGAGCGAGCACGTGTGCGGCCGCGCAGCCGCACTTCTATTCGTCTAGTTAGACGAATAATTAGCAGGTTACCAGCGCTGGGGAACAGGGCATCGGAGGAGGATGGCGCAGGACATTACAGCTGCAGGGGGCTGAGTTACTTTAGGGACTGAACTTTTTTAATATGTACAGTGGGTTGCAAAAGTATTCAGCCCCTTGAAGTTTTCCACATTTTGTCACATTACTGCCACAAACATGCATCAATTTTCTTGGAATTCCACGTGAAAGACCAATACAAAGTGGTGTACATGTGAGAAGTGGATCGAAAATCATACATCATTCCAAACATTTTTTACAAATAAATAACTGCAAAGTGGGGTGTGCGTAATTCTTCAGCCCCCTGAGTCAATACTTTGTAGAACCACCTTTTGCTGCAATTACAGCTCCCAGTCTTTTAGGGTAAGTCTCTACCAGCTTTACACATCTAGAGACTGAAATCCTTGCCCATTCTTCTTTGCAAAACAGCTCCAGCTCAGTCAGATTAGATGGACAACGTTTGTGAACAGCAGTTTTCAGATCTTGCCACAGATTCTCGATTGGATTTAGATCTGGACTTTGACTGGGCCATTCTAACACATAGATATGTTTTGTTTTAAATCATTCCATTGTTGCCCTGGCTTTATGTTTAGGGTCATTGTCCTGCTGGAAGGTGAACCTCCGCCCCAGTCTCAAGTCTTTTGCAGTCTCCAAGAGGTTTTTTTCCAAGTTTGCCCTGTATTTGGCTCCTTCCATCTTCCCATCAACTCTGACAAGCTTCCCTGTCCCTGCTGAAGAGATGCACCCCCCGTGCATGATGCTGCCACCACCATATTTGACAGTGGGGATGGTGTGTTCAGAGTGATGTGCAGTGTTAGTTTTCCGCCACACATAGCGTTTTGAATTTTGGCCAAAAAGTTCCATTTTGGTCTCATCGGACCAGAGCACCTTCTTCCACATGGTAGCTGTGTCCCCAACATGGCTTGTGGCAAACTGCAAACGGGACTTCTTATGCTTTCTGTTAACGATGCCTTTCTTCTTGCCACTCTTCCATAAAGGCCAACTTTGTACAGTGCATGACTAATAGTTGTCCTATGGATAGAGTCTCCCACCTGAGCTGTAGATCTCTGCAGCTCGTCCAGAGTCACCATGGGCCTCTTGACTGCATTTCTGATCAGCGCTCTCCTTGTTCGGCCTATGAGTTTAGGTGGATGACCTTGTCTTTATAGGTTTACAGTTGTGCCATACTCCTTCCATTTCTGAATGGTCGCTTGAACAGTGCTCCCTGGGATGTTCAAGGCTTTGGAAATCTTTTTGTAGCCTAAGCCTGCTTTAAATTTCTCAATAACTTAATCCCTGACCTGTCTTGTGTGTTCTTTGGACTTCACGGTGTTGTTGCTCCCAATATTCTCTTAGACAACCTCTGAGGCCCTCGCAGAGCAGCTGTATTTGTACTGACATTAGATTACACACAGGTGCACTCTATTTAGTCATTAGCACTCATCAGGCAATGTCTATAGGCAACTGAGTGCACTCAGATCAAAGGGGGCCGAATAATTATGCACACACCACTTTGCAGTTATTTATTTGTAAAAAATGTTTGGAATCATGTATGATTTTCGTTCCACTTCTCATGTGTACAGCACTTTGTGTTGGTCTTTCATGTGGAATTCCAATAAAATTGATTCATGTTTGTGGCAGTAATATGACAAAATGTGGAAAACTTCAAGAGGGCCCAATACTTTTGCAACCCACTGTATGTCACTGCTGGACATATGTTGCACTACCAAGTAGACTCTTTATGTACACAGGTTTGCTTGCACTAACTGCATACTCATATAAACTGTTTAGGAGTTGGAAATTTCCTGCTGATAATCATTGACACTTACCATGTTTACTGCACTTTTTCTTATGTTCTGCCTGTCTGCAAACATCTACAAGTTGCATTGCAATATGCATCCTCCCAGTGTACCTCACTCCATATTCATTTCATCTGCTCTGCTCTGCTCACCTTACTCAGCTTCTCATGAACTGTTAGCTCTCCTGAAATCTCTCTCTCCCTCCAGCAGCTCAAAAACCTCACAAACATTTAAATCCCATTCACATTTGCTTACTCTCTCCCTCCTACTCTTACTTGCTGCTGGTGATATATCGCCTAACCCTGGGCCACAGCCTGCTGCCAGACAAGCATCCCCTGCTGACCCGCTTCACAGCTCTCTGTCCACAAATAACTTCAACACCCATCCTCGCCCCAACCTCATTTCCATCCATCCCACTCACAAGCACATGCTCCCCCTACCCTGCGGTCTCTGGAATGCCAGATCCGTCCGCAATAAACTTACAGAGGTCCACAACCTCTTCCTCTCCAAATCCCTCACCATCCTCGCACTCACTGAGACATGGCTCACCCCCTCTGACTCTGCCGCAGAGGCTGCCCTCTCATACGGGGGGCTTCACCTCAGTCACACCCCCAGACCAGACAACAGGACCGGGGGAGGGGTGGGTCTGCTCCTCTCCCCATCCTGCACATTCCGTGTCCTCACTCCACCTTCCTCCCTACAATTCACATCATTTGAGGCCCACACTATCCGCCTCTACAATCCCCTCCCAGCCATTGTTGCAGTCTTATACCGCCCTCCGGGCTCCACACGACAATTTCTCGACAACCTTGCCTCCTGGCTCCCACACATCCTCTCCTCTGACCTCCCCACCATCATCCTCGGGGATTTCAATATACCCATCAATGAACCCAAGAACTCTGTTGCGACCCGGCTACTCACCATAGCCAACTCACATGGCCTAGTACAACACACCAACGCCCCCACTCACACTGCACGTCACACTCTCGACCTTATATTCACTAAATCCACCACCATTGCAGACCTCGACATCGCACCATTTCCACCCTCAGACCATTACCTTCTCGCCTTCAACCTCCTCACGGAAGGCACCTCCAAACTACCCGCCCACCCACCTGGTCGATGGCAGCGAGACCTACGCAAGCTCAACCCTGGCGTCCTTGCTGACTCCCTCCATGGCCTATCCTCCACTCTCCCCACCCTAACCTGTCCTAATCTTGCTGCAGCTCAGTATCACCAAATTCTCTCATCAGCCCTAGAGAAAGCTGCTCCACCAATATTCCGCCGCAACCGACCCCCTAACCCCCAGCCCTGGCGCACTACCCATACTCGCAACCTCCAGAGGGAAACACGCGCCACTGAACGAAAATGGCGGAAAACTCGACTAAACCAGGATTTCCTACAGTACAAGACTAACCTGCAGCAGTTCCACACTGCCCTTGCTCATGCGAAGCAGGAATACTTTACCAAGCTCATCGGAGCACAAGCTTCCAATCCCCGGCGTCTTTTTAGCACCTTCAACTCCCTGCTTAAACCCACCCCCCCACCTTCTGTTTCCTCCCTCTCTGCCACAGATTTAGCCACCCACTTCACCAACAAAATAGTCTCCATCCGTCAGGAAATATCCAATCTTCAATCTTAACCTCCCACCTGCTCACAACCTACTCCTTCTCCACCCTATCCTCCCCTCACCTCCTTCACTCCTACTACCACTGAGGAGGTCAACCACCTACAGCAGACTTCCCATACCACTACCTCCCCCCTTGACCCTATCCCTTCTGATCTACTTCAGCCTCACTTCACGGATCTGGCCCCAGTCCTCACTACCATGTTTAACCTCTCCCTATCCACAGGCACCTTCCCCTCAGACTTCAAGCAGGCCACTGTACTGCCTCTGCTCAAGAAACCCTCCCTCGACCCCTCGCTACCCTCCAACTACCGCCCGATCTCCCTCCTCCCCTTCGCCTCAAAACTCCTTGAGCGTCTGGTTTACAAACGCCTGACCCAGTACCTCAATGCCAACTCACTACTAGACCCACTGCAATCTGGATTTCGGCCTGCCCACTCAACCGAAACGGCTCTCACCAAAGTGGTCAATGACCTTGCCTTAGCTAAAGCTGAAGGTAAATACACCATTCTCCTCCTCCTTGACCTTTCAGCAGCTTTTGATACAGTAGATCATCCCCTACTCCTCCAGTCCCTCCAATCCATGGGCATTCACGATCTCGCCCTGACCTGGCTTTCATCCTACCTCTCCAACCGCTCCTTCACGACCTCCTTCAATGAGTCCTCGTCCACCCCCAACCACCTCTCAGTGGGAGTCCCCCAAGGCTCGGTCCTTGGCCCCCTACTGTTCTCCCTATACACATCCTCCATTGGCAAGGTTATCTCCTCCATGGGTTTTAACTATCATCTGTATGCAGATGACACTCAAATCTATCTCCACACCCCTGACATATCCACCACTACCATGGACAAGGTCTCCTCCTGCCTATCTGCCATCTCCTCCTGGATGTCCGCTAGGTTCCTAAAACTAAATCTAGACAAAACGGAATTTATGATCTTCCCACCCCGGTCATCCCTGGACCTCCCAGATGTGCAGGTCACTGTTAACCACACTACTATTCACCCTACCCTTTCAAGCCCGCTGTCTGGGTGTCACCCTGGACTCCGCACTCTCCTTCACTCCCCACATCCAAAACCTCACAAAGTCCTGCAACTTCCACCTTCGTAACATCTGTAAGATTCGCCCTTTCCTGACCCCTGCCACCACCAAACTCCTCATCCATGCCCTCATAATTTCCCGCCTCGACTACTGCAATGCCCTTCTGTCTGGACTCCCTAAGACCCGAATAGCCCCACTGCAGTCCATCATGAATGCGGCTGCCAGAATTATCCACTCCTCCCATCGCTCCACCAGGGCGGCTCCCCTCCGTGAATCCCTCCACTGGCTTCCTATCCAGTCCAGAATCAGATTCAAGATATTGTGTCTGACCTACAAATCCATCCACAAAACCTGTCCAACCTACATTTCTGATCTTACTCAGAGATACACACCAAGCCGCTCACTCCGCTCCTCCAATGAACTTCGCCTGACCGTCCCCCGCATCACCCAGTCCCATGCACGCCTCCAAGACTTCTCAAGAGCCGCTCCGACACTATGGAACTCCCTACCTCCACCCATTAGAGCAGCCCCCTCCTTCAACACCTTCAAGAAGGCCCTCAAAACTCACCTTTTCACTCTTGCCTACCACCCCTCACAATTGCTCTAAACCCACAGCCGAACTCTGGTCCCCTACCTCTCGTGTCCCTACCTCTCCCTCTAGATTGTAAGCCTTTGGGCAGGGTCCTCACTCCTTTTGTGTCCTACCTGATCATGCACCTCTATTACTGTGCACCCATGCTATGCATTTGAGTAAACCTAACTTGCCTAACTCCATGCTCCCATCCAGTGACTGACTAAGCATTACCTTGTACTCATACTGTGCTGTGTGATCTGGTTTTCTTGTATTCCTGTATTGTCTTATTGCTGTTTGTCACCCCTAAATATTGTCTGTAACCTAAATTAATGTCCAGCGCTGCGTAATATGTTGGCGCTTTATAAATACAACAAATAAATAAATAAATAAATGTCAAAAGGGTATGTTACTGTTATTTTAAAAATTATGGGCTTGTAAGGGCTGGTTCACGCTGGGCGCTTTTTCAGCACTTTGCTGATTGCTGGCGATCAGCAAAGCGCTGCTCCTAATATATCCCTATGGATACATTCACACTGCAGCGTTTGCGATTTCGATCAAATCGCAAACACGCTGCATGCAGCGTTTTGGGGGTGATCGTGCTGTGATTCTCATTCTGTTGAACAGGAATCACAAGCGCAAATCACGGGAAATCGCAATATTTGGGCTGCCGAAACATGATTGCGGGTGCAAACACGATCGTGATAAAGTGCCCAATTTGAACCGGCCCTTAATAGCGATGAATAGCGATGTTGGCACCACACATTGTGATTGGGACATAATTTAAACGGTGTAATAACCAGGACAAATGGGCAAATAAAAGACGTGGGTTTTAATTATGGTAGCAAGTATTATTATTTTTTAAAGATTTTTTATTTATAGAACATTTTATGACACTATACATAAATAGAAAGATGCCATGTATGTTGGCATAACACAGTCACACAATAGTTTATCACCCTCAATCTCCTTATGGTATAATAACTTTTCATTTAAATGCAACAGGTACATATATTTTACAAAATAAGACAAAAGTACATATATTATATATTATTTACTAAACACTCGAACATATCTGCAGATCCTCATACACACCTTGTTTAACAGACATTCATCTGCATATTTGACAATCATCTGCAGATCTGAAGATCCATCCTGGTGGATCTGATCTGCAGATGAATGTCTGTTAAACAAGGTGTGTATGAGGATCTGCAGATATCATAGACTATGAATGCATTTTACAAGAACGGATCTTTTTCAGGAACAGATCTTTTGCAGATACTGACCTGTTGAATGTGTACAGCATCTTTGTGTGCAGCATCTTGCAAAGATTTTTATCTGATGGGGAGTTCAGCTCAATAGAATAGACTGTGTAGAGTATGGCTCTCATACTACATGGAAGATGGTAAAATTGGTCTGTGATCTTGCCTTTTCCAAAGACTTTTATCTCAAGTGTGTATGTAGCATAAATCTACACAGTCTATTAAGCTGAACTGCCCATCAGATAAAAACAGGGAACACCAAGAGCCCCAATAGTGTAATTCGTACTGGACAAGGTGGCAATAAGTTTGTGTTGCTAGATACTCACAAGTCAGGGTCACCAGCAGGCAACCACTGTAAAGGTGGGGAGATTGTCCTGACCCCACTCAGGATTAAGAAGTCGCTCTCTGTAGACAGGAAGAAAGGGTAGCAACCCTCCACCAAGGGTGGACTCAAAATTGTATACAATGAACAGAGGCGCCAAAAGTATAAGATTAGATTAAATGAGCTTAAAAACCAACTTAAATGGCAAAATTGAAGGAGGAAGTGGTGGTCTTACCTCCCTCAAGCAGACACGACAACGACTGCGATTCAGACAGTCAAACACATTTATTAGGAACTCCAAAAAGAAATGCAACGCGTTTCGCAGGTTCAACCCAGCTTCATCAGGCAATATAGGGAGGAGTATCAAACAATCTGCACAAGGATTCAAATTAAGCGCCCATCAGATAAAAACCTTTGCAAGATGCTGTACACAAAGATGCCGTACACATTCAGCAGATCAGTATCTGCAAGAGATCTGTTCCTGCAAAAGATCCATTTCTGCAAAATGCATTCATAGGGCTCGATTCACAAAGTAGTGATAACCCAGTTAGCACGCCTAAAAGACTTTAGGTGTGATAACCATTGCACCACGCTGGTGAAAAGCCAGTTTAGGTGTGATAAGTTTAAGCGTGATAAGTTTAGATCGCGCGCAAAGTCCCGCACGCAAAGCAGCGCCATTAAACTCTATGCGAAGTGCACCAGACTTTGCTAGGGCAAAACTTTTGATCAGCTGTGCACTGCGGTGCTAACCCAGTTGGTGCTTAAATTTATCACGCCTAAACTTATCACGCCTAAACTTATCACGCCTAAACTGAGTTTAGGCGTGATAAAGGGCTTTTCACCAGCGTGCTAACTGTTAGCACCGCTTTGTGAATCAAGCCCAAAGTCTATGATATCTGCAGATCCTCAAAAACACCTTTTTTAACAGACATTCATCTGCAGATCAGATTCAGATCCACCAGGATGGATCTTAACATCTGCAGATAATTGTCTGATCCGCAGATGAATGTCTGTTAAACAAGGTGTATATTGAGATCTGCAGATATCATAGACTATTGCATTTTGCAGGAACTGATATTTTGCAGATACTGATCTGTTGAATGTGTACAGCATCTTTGTGTGCAGCATCTTGCAAAGACTTTATCTGATGAGGAGTTCAGCTCAATAGAATAGACTGTGTAGAGTATGGCTCTCATACTAAATGGAATGGGGTAAAATTGGTCTGTGATCTTGCCTTTTCCAAAGACTTTTATCTCAAGTGTGTATGTAGCATTAGATCAATGAATGGGAACTGCATTCTCATTCATTGATCATCCCTCTAACGATCACGAGCAGGAGGTGTGTTTAGTAGAGATGGCCCGAACAGTTCGCCGGCGGCGGTGAACGGTTCCAGGCGAACTTTCGGTGGTTCGCGTTTGCCAGCGAAGGCAAACTTTTGCGGAAGTTCGGTTCGCCCCCATAGTGCGCCATTAGGGTAACTTTGACCCTCTACATCACAGTCAGCAGGCACATTGTAGCCAATTAGGCTACACTCTCTCCTGGAGCCACTCCCCCCCCTTATAAAAGGCAGGCAGCGCTGGCCATTACACTCACTCGTGTACCTGCAGTAATTAGTGAAGGGACAGCTGCTGGCAGACTCTCATAGGGAAAAATTAGTTCGGCTCTTGTAGGCTTGTTAGCTTGCTCCTTGCTGATTGTTATTGCTAAAGTAGCACCCCTCAACAGCTCTTTTGAGAGCTAGTGTTCTCTTGTGTTTTTTGTTTTTTTTTGTGTTGCCCACTGACACTGCATTATACAACCCTATCTGTTGCAGCTGGACCTTGGGAATTGCTATTACTGTGCCAGCCAGGCCCTGCCTAACTATCTATACTGGGACACCTACCTATACCTACCTAACGACTGGGGCACCTACTTACCTATCCGGGGACACCTACCTATGCCTACCTACCTACCTATACTAGGGCACCTACCTATGCCTACCTACCTATACTGGGACTCCTACCTATGCCTAGCTGACATCTGGGACACCTACCTATGCCTATCTACCTTTACTGGGACACCTACCTATGCCTACCTACCTATACTGGGACACCTACCTATGCCTACCTACCTATACTGGGACACCTACCTATGCCTACCTACACTGGGACACCTACCTATGCCTAGCTAACTACTGGGGCACCTACCTATGCCTATCTACCTATACTGGGACACCTATCTATGCCTACCTACCTATACTGGGACACCTACCTATGCCTACCTACCTATACTGGGACTCCTACCTATGCCTAACTACCTATACTGGGACGCCTACCTACCTATACTGGGACTCCTACCTATGCCTAGCTAACCACTGGGACTCCTACCTATGCCTAGCTAACTACTGGGGCACCTACCTATGCCTATATACCTATACTGAGACACTTACCTATGCCTACCTACCTATACTGGGGCACCTACCTATGCCTACCTACCTATACTGGGACTCCTACCTATGCCTAGCTAACTACTGGGGCACCTACCTATGCCTACCTACCTTTACTGGGACTCCTACCTATGCCTAGCTAACTACTGTGGCATCTACATATGCCTATCTACCTATACTGGGATGCCTACCTACCTATACTGGGGCACCTACCTATGCCTACCGACCTATACTGGGACTCCTACCTATGCCTAGCTAACTACTGGGGCACCTACCTATGCCTATCTACCTATACTGGGATGCCTACCTACCTATACTGGGGCACCTACCTATGCCTACCTACCTATACTTGGACTCCTACCTATGCCTAGCTAACTACTGGGGCACCTACCTATGCCTATCTACCTATTCTGAGACACCTACCTATGCCTACCTACCTTTCCCTATGCCTCCATGGCAGCACAACGGGTATTGGCCCCACCCCCAATACCCCACAGGACAAGTATCTATAAAGGTCTAACTGACACTCCCATCACTGTCTTTTTTTCCTGTCCCTCCACCTCACCGGACTGTCGCAGGAGATTCCTGCAGGTACATTTTTATTTTTCCCCCTTATCGGCTGCATCAGGTAGCCTTCCGCGCAGGTTGCCTCCCCTGCTGCGTTGCCACCTCATAGGACTGTAAATCAGTCTGGCTGGTGGGGACCCCGTTCTGCTGGTCTTGGGGGTCCGCTGAATCAGACACTTCACCTCCTGTGATCCCCTACACTAACGGTGTGGAAGGAGTACGAAGTTTGTTACCTTGCTGGCCGCTCCAGGGAGCAGTTTTGGTGGGCATCCCTTCATCTCTTTCTCCCTGAACTTTTCCGAGCCGGCGTGCGCTCCAGGGGACGCTGCTATGCGTCCCACGCTTACAGGAACCAGTATGGCCGCCCGCCGCTGATGACTTCCGGTTCTCCGTAATGGAAAGGCGGTGGAACGCGGAAGCGGCGCGGGTGGGCGGGGCTAGCTAGCGCTGACTCTTTATAAGAGCGACAGCCGGGGAGCTCGCCGGCTGTCAATTCTTAGGATCAATCCGGATTGCTGGAGTCTCTCTCTCTCTGCCAGAGTACTGTGGCACCTCCTACTGCCACTCCGCAATACATTGCAGGAAATCATTGATTCTATTAGCAGGTAATTTAACTCCTTAAGCTCTCTTTAGTGGGGGTATGGATCTTGGTTCAGCTGCTTAAAGTGTACTTCTTTCTTTCTCTTCCTTCCAGCGTGTAGCTGTATTAGCTGCCTCTATGGATGTCCCACCTCACTTCATAGATCAGCGCTCATTATCATGGTAAGGGGGATTACAGGTAGGTTCTTAAAAAAAAAAAAAAAAAAAGGGGGGGGTTTTCTTTTGGAGTGCTTATTCGTACCCTCTCTGTATTCCAGCCCTACATGGAGGAGAGATGGAAGGTCATATCGCTCAGCTTCTCGAGACTTTTATAGAAGAAAATCCAGAAGTAAATCCCCACACAGCAGATCAAAGAGAAGATCTAAATCAAGGTCAAGATCTCGGTCTCCAGTGCAGCATAGAAGGGAAAAACTCTGCTGGGCATGTGGCAATCCAGTGATGCCAGGAAAGATGGTCTGTTCCAAATGCTTTGAAGAAATCGGGAAAGAACCGGCTGCAGATCCCGTGGATGTTAAGGACATCATACAGAAGGCAGTTCAGGAGTCAGTTAACAGTTATATGGCCAGTCTGCCGGCACACCCCTCTCAGGACCAACCTGCCACATCAGCAACAAAACCACTCTCTGACGATATCGACGTAGGATTCGATTTCGCATTAGTGGAACCCTTTATTAGAGCGGTAAGAGAGGCTTTGGAATGGGAAGACTCGGAGGATGAGACTGATAGTCCCAAGAAGAAGCAAAAGAAATCCTATTACAAACACTTGGACAAAACGAGATTGTCCTTTCCCGTCATGGGAGAAATTATGAATATCATTCATGAGGAATTTCAAAAAGTCGAAAAGAAGCCTCCCCTTGCCAATAGGCTCACCAAGTTGTACCCGTTACCGGAAGTCCAATCGAAATTACTAGATGTGGCACCTAGTGTAGACGCTGCAGTCACTAGGTTAGCCAAACACGTGACCCTACCAATGGAAGACTCAGTAACCTTCATAGATTCTCTGGACCGCAAGATGGATCAAGACTTCAAAAAAGTATATACAAGCTCTGGGGGTGCGTGTAGGCCAGCCATAGCCCTTACGGTGGTAGGGAAAGCTATTAAGGTTTGGGTTGAGAAGATAGAACAAGCTATCCTGGACGATGTAGACAAGGATGAATTAATTCTGAAATTAGAAGATCTCAAAGTATCGGCGGACTTTGTTGGAGAGGCGGCCATAGATGTGGTGAGAGGAACAGCGAGATCGATGCTTTACTCCGTAACCGGCAAAAGGGCTCTATGGTTGAAATCGTGGTCAGCAGACCCTACTTCCAGGCAGTTATGGTGCAAAATCCCTTTCAACGGAAAGGCACTCTTCGGAGAAAAATTAGAAGAGGCTATTTCCAGAGTAACGGGAGGGAAGACAGGTCTCCTTCCTCAGGACAAACGCCCTAAGAAGCAGGCTAACTCCTCTCAACCCAGATCTCAGGGATCGAGATATAGGAATGCTAGGACCTATCGCCCAGGCCGAAATTACAGGAATAACTGGCAACCCAATCAGGCTTCATCATCTAAGTTTCCAAGACAAAAGGGGTCGCAGCCTACCCCGGGAAACAAAAAGTCTTTTTGACAAATCGTTTGTCCAGATGAGCCCTGTGGGAGCCAGGCTGAAGGGTTTCAGCGACAAGTGGAAACTACACATAGACTCACCCTGGATACTAAGAACTGTCAGTTCAGGGCACTTTTGGACATTCGAAAAAGAACCTCCGGAGAATTATTTCATATCAACCTATATCCCAGCCAGTCAGGAAAAGAAAGATATTCTGGAAAAGTATATACAAGAGCTACTTGCCAAACAAGCGATAGCCTCGGTTCCCCCTTTGGAGAAGTATCAGGGGTTTTACTCCAGGCTCTTCTTCGTGCACAAAAAGTCGGGCGATTTACGCCCGGTTTTAGACCTAAAAAACCTGAACTCATATATTTTCCTGGAAAAATTCAAGATGGAGTCCATAAACACTATAATAATGTCGATAAAACCTCACGATTTTATGCTCTCGATCGACCTAGAGGATGCATATCTCCACGTACCAATTCAGGAAAATCTTCAAAAATTTCTCAGATTTGCGATAGGAGATCGACATTTTCAGTTTCTATGCCTGCCTTTCGGCATTTGCACGGCACCCAGAACCTTTTCAAAGCTCCTCGTGGAGATAATTGCTCTGGTCAGATTACAGAACGTCAGAACTCACCACTATTTGGACGATATCTTACTCCTGGCGGATACGAGGGAAAAATGCCTAAAGGACAGACAAATACTTCTAGACGCACTAACAACTTTCGGGTGGCTAATAAACTACAAAAAGAGTCACCTCCAGCCAACACAAGACCTTACCTATCTAGGGGCAAGATTCAGGACCAGGACCAACGAGGTGTGCCTTCCCCCAGAGAAGATACCAATTATAAAAGAAAGAGTCCTTCAGCTTCTGCTTTCACCCCAAGTCAGAGCGAAAGTATGTCTACAGGTGCTTGGTACCATGTCCGCCACAATCCCCATGGTTCCATGGGCCCACTGGCATCTCAGGTTCCTACAACAAGGTTTCCTAGCCCAATGGGATGGAGAAAATCTATATCAGCGCATATCAGTAACTCCTCAGATGAAGAAACAGCTTCAGTGGTGGCTAACTTCGGCGAACCTGGAAAAGAGTATTCCACTACAGTCAATAACACCAATAGTGATCAACACCGACGCCAGTACAAAGGGTTGGGGAGCAGTGTGTGAAGACCACATGATACAGGGGACATGGGCACCACTAATGAAGGAATGGCCTGCCAACAAATTGGAAATGAGGGCAGCCTTCTGTGCCCTGCTTCACTTTCAAGAACTGATTGTTGGGAAACCTGTCCTTCTGAGGATGGACAACAGGACGGCGGTCGCCTATGTAAAGAATCAGGGGGGATCACACAGTCAGTCCCTAATGGAAGAAGCGAATCTAATCTTTTCTTTGGTAATACCGAGAGTGGAGTCTATCTCAGCAGTTTATATCCCAGGGAGTGCCAATATACTTCCAGATTATCTCAGCAGAACACAGTTGTCAAACAACGAATGGGAACTGGAGAATTCAGCATTCCTCACAATATGTGCGCACTGGCAGGTGCCGGATCTGGACCTGATGGCGACCAGACTGAACAGGAAATGTCAGAGGTATATCAGCCGTTATCCAGAGAGACAGGCGGAGGCGTGCGACGCCTTGACGGCCCAGTGGAACTTTCAAACAGCGTATGTTTTTCCTCCTATCCCTCTCATAATGAGACTCCTGAGGAGACTCAGAACAGAGCCAGTGGAGCTGATTGCGGTCCTCCCTTGGTGGCCCAAAAGGCCCTGGTTTGCTACGGTTCGTCAGATGGCGATAGCTCAGCCTCTACCGATCAAAGTCACCAAGACGCTGCTCTCCCAAGGTCCAGTGCATAGCTCAGCCTCTACCGATCAAAGTCACCAAGACGCTGCTCTCCCAAGGTCCAGTGCTACACCCAGACCCCTCTCGCCTGAACCTGATGGCATGGAGGCTGAAAGGAGGAGACTCCAAAGTTTAGGTTGCTCAGAGTCAGTCATCACTACGCTATTAAGCTCCAGAAAGTCAACAACAAATACAACCTACCACAGGATTTGGGTAGTATTCTTTCAATTTGCCGGTATAAACAACTTCGATCCTGCTAAGCCACCGGTACACCAGGTGTTAGCTTTCTTACAGTCCGGAGTTGACAAGGGATTGTCATACCACTCCATCAAAGTACAGATTTCGGCAATCTCAGCCCTTTCCGGCCATAGGTGGGCATTCGAACCCCTGGTTAAGCAGTTTGTTGCAGGAGTCATGAGAGTGCGCCCACCATCAAGGGCAATATTCCCAAAATGGGACCTTCCTCTGGTCCTGGACTACTTATCGGGGACTCCCTTTGAGCCCATCCAGGAGTGCTCACTCTGGTTGAAAACCTTGAGGGTAGTCTTCCTGGTAGCAATCACCTCGGCTAGGAGGGTGTCCGAACTGCAGGCCTTGAGTCATAAGGAGCCTTATCTAACCTTTTTTCAAGATAGAGTGCAAATACGGCCAGTTCAGGGATTTTTGCCTAAAGTCCCTAGTTTTCTGCATATTAATCAAGATTGGTCCTTACCTACGTTCAGTCAACACGACTCCGGATTCCTACATTCACTAGACGTATCTAGATCCCTTAAGGATTACATCGAAGCAACTAAAGATATCAGAAAATGCGATAGACTATTTGTTGTGCCATCAGGTTATCGCAAAGGGGAAGCAGCATCCGCAAGGACAATAGCCGCATGGCTAACCAAGACTATTCAAAACGCCTATAAAGCAAAAAACCAGGTACCCCCGAAGAGTATCAATGCGCACTCCACAAGAGGGGTGGCAGCCTCATGGGCGGCTCACGCCAATGTTTCTGCGGCAAAAATATGTCAATCCGCTAATTGGAGCAATATAAATACATTTATAAAACACTATCAAGTGGACACTTCTAGTTTGACTAGTTTAGATTTCGGAAGAGCAGTATTATCTTCTTGTTCATCATCTTCTGTTATTTGATTTAAAAAAATTAAAACACTGAATTTATTTTTCACCTGCTCCAGTTGCCCTCCCGTATCTTCATTGTTCTAGTTAGATCCCGTTGTGCTGCCATGGAGGTATAGGGAAAGCGAAAAATTGAATACTCACCTACCGGTAATTTTCCTTTCCCGATGCATCCATGGCAGTAGAGTTGGGCCGAACCTCCGATTTTCGGTTCGCGAACCGGGTTCGCGAACTTTCGCGAAAGGTTCGGTTCGCGTTAAAGTTCGCGAACCGCAATAGACTTCAATGGGGATGCGAACTTTGAAAAAAAAAAATAATTATGCTGGCCACAAAAGTGATGGAAAAGATGTTTCAAGGGGTCTAACACCTGGAGGGGGGGATGGCGGAGTGGGATACATGCCAAAAGTCCCCGGGAAAAATCTGGATTTGACGCAAAGCAGCGTTTTAAGGGCAGAAATCACATTGAATGCTAAATGACAGGCCTAAAGTGCTTTCAAACATCTTGCATGTGTATACATCAATCAGGTAGTGTAATTAAGGTACTGCTTCACACTGACACACCAAACTCATCGTGTAACGCACCGCAAACAGCTGTTTGTGTAGTGACGGCCGTGCTTTACTGGTGCGCACCATGGCGAGAGTGCAGGTTTTGGTGGCTTTACAGCCCATATGGTCACCTGGCTGATGTAGCTGAATGACAGAACAGTGACTGTCCAGCTGATCAAATTTGGTCTGACCACAATGAGGCAACGACCTTATTATCGTGGGTGTGCCCCCCGAGACACTCATCTAGGCGCCGGTCATTGCTCCATTGTGATACGCAAGCCCCTTCACCACGGCAAGGGGAATGGGCGCATGTACATGCCTTTTCTTTTGTTGTTGCAGCTGCCCGCAGTGCAGCCAGAAAAATTAGGCAGTCATGTACACGCACCCGAAAAATTATTACAGCGGCCGCTGCTAGCAGCGGCCTAAAAAATTCAGCAATCCGCCTGGAGTCCCGGACCCTGTTGGTGGTGGCGGAGAAGGTAGTCAAGCGGCCTGCAGGCAGACATGCTGTGTGGAGGGACTGGGAGCGACTTAGTCTTCTTGGGGCAGGCCAGGCAGCCAGTCACACGGCGTGCAGGCAGAGATGCTGTATGTGCGGGGACTGACTTAGTCTTGGGGCGGGCAGCAGCCCTCCGGGATCCATGCCTCATTCATTTTGATAAAGGTGAGGTACTTAACACTTTTGTGACTTAGGCGACTTCTCTTCTCTGTGACAATGCCTCCAGCTGCGCTGAAGGTCCTTTCTGAGAGGACGCTTGCGGCAGGGCAGGAGAGAAGTTGGATGGCAAATTGGGACAGCTCTGGCCACAGGTCAAGCCTGCGCACCCAGTAGTTCAAGGGTTCCTCATCGCTGTTCACAGCAGTGTCTACATCCACACTTAAGGCCAGGTAGTCGGCTACCTGCCGTTCCAGGCGTTGGTGGAGGGTGGATCCGGAAGGGCTACGGCGAGGCGTTGGACTAAAGAACGTCCGCATGTCCGACATCACCATGAGATCGCTGGAGCGTCCTGTCTTTGACTGCGTGGACACGGGAGGAGGATTAGTGGCAGTGGTACCTTGCTGGCGTTGTGCCGTCACATCACCCTTAAAGGCATTGTAAAGCATAGTTGACAGCTGGTTCTGCATGTGCTGCATCCTTTCCACCTTCCGGTGAGTTGGTAACAGGTCCGCCACTTTGTGCCTGTACCGAGGGTCTAGTAGTGTGGCCACCCAGTACAGCTCATTCCCCTTGAGGTTTTTTATACGGGGGTCCCTCAACAGGCAGGACAGCATAAAAGACGACATCTGCACAAAGTCGGATCCAGTACCCTCCATCTCCTCTTGCTCTTCCTCAGTGACGTCAGGTAAGTCAACCTCCTCCCCCCAGCCGCGAACAATACCACGGGAAGGTTGAGCAGCACAAGCCCCTTGCGATGCCTGCTGAGGTTGTTCTCCTGCCGCTGTCCCCTCCTCCTCCTCCTCCTCCTCCCCCAAAGAAACACCTTGCTCATCATCCTCTGAGTCTGATTCGTCTTCTGCACACGACTTCTTTTCTTCCTCCTCCTCCCCCCTCTGTGCTGCCGCAGGTGTTGAGGAAACAGCTGGGTCTGATGAAAATTGGTCCCATGCCTGTTCCTGCCGTAACGGTTCCTGGTCACGCTCATTCACAGCTTCATCCGCCACTCTACGCACAGCACGCTCCAAGAAGTAAGCGTAGGGAATTAAGTCGCTGATGGTGCCCTCACTGCGGCTCACCAGGTTGGTCACCTCCTCAAACGGCCGCATGAGCCTGCATGCATTCTCCATCAGTGTCCAGTTGTCGGGCCAGAACATCCCCATCTTCCCAGACTGTTTCATTCTACTGTAGTTGTAGAGGTAGTGGGTCACGGCTTTCTTCTGTTCTAGCAGGCGGGAGAACATGAGCAGGGTCGAGTTCCAGCGAGTCGGGCTATCGCAAATGAGGCGTCTCACCGGCATGTTGTTTTTGCGCTGAATTTCCGCAAAGCGTGCCATGGCTGTGTAAGACCGCCTCAAATGCCCACAGAACTTCCTGGCCTGCTTCAGGACATTCGCTAAGCCAGGGTACTTTGCCACAAATCTTTGAACCACTAGATTCATGACATGTGCCATGCAGGGTATGTGTGTCAGCTTCCCCATATGCAAAGCGGCAAGCAGATTGCTGCCGTTGTCGCACACCACGTTGCCTATCTCCAGGTGGTGCGGGGTCAGCCACTCATCCACCTGTTTCTTAAGAGCAGCCAGGAGAGCTGCTCCAGTGTGACTCTCCGCTTTGAGACAAGCCATGTCTAAGATGGCGTGACACCGTCGTACCTGGCATGCAGCATAGGCCCTGCGGAGCTGGGGCTGTGTAGCTGGAGAGGAGAACTGCCACTCAGCCAAGGAGGAGGAGGACAGCGAAGAGCATGTAGCAGGAGGAGAGGAGGTGGCAGGAGGCCTGCCTGCAAGCCGTGGAGGTGTCACAATTTGGTCCGCTGCGCCCTGCTTGCCATCGTTCACCACCAGGTTCACCCAATGGGCTGTGTAGGTAATGTAGCGGCCCTGCCCGTGCTTGGCAGACCAGGCATCCGTGGTCAGGTGTACCCTTGACCCAACGCTCTTCGCAAGAGATGACACCACTTGCCTCTCAACTTCACGGTGCAGTTGGGGTATGGCCTTTCTCGAAAAATAAGTGCGGCCTGGCATCTTCCACTGCGGTGTTCCGATGGCCACAAATTTACGGAAGGCCTCAGAGTCCACCAGCCGGTATGGTAACAGCTGCCGAGCTAACAGTTCCGCCACGCCAGCTGTCAGACGCCGAGCAAGGGGGTGACTGGCCGAAATTGGCTTCTTCCGCTCAAACATTTCCTTCACGGACACCTGACTGCTGCTGTGGGCAGAGGAGCAGGAACCGCTCAAGGGCAGAGGCGGAGTGGAGGAGGGTGCCTGTGAAGGTGGAAGGGAGAAAGCGGCAGAAGCAGATAATGCACCTGATGGAGGAGGAAGAGGAGAAGGAGGGTGGCTTTGCTTTTGTGTGCTGCTGCTGCTTTTGCTCAGGTGGCCATCCCATTGCTGTTTGTGCCTTTTCTCCAGGTGCCTTCGTAAGGCACTTGTCCCTACGTGAGTGTTGGCCTTTCCACGGCTCAATTTTTGTTGGCAGAGCGAACAGATGGCTTTGCTCCGATCTGAGGCACACACATGAAAAAATTTCCACACCGCTGAGCCACCCTGGGATGTGGGCACTATGGGGACCTCAGCAGCTGATGCTGAAGGGCAAGTTGGCTGGCTGTACATAGGTGGCAATACATGGTGCCGGACACTGCCACCAGCTGTTTCTGACGAAGAGCTGCCCCAGCTTCTTTCAGCAACTTCTCTCCTCCTCCTACTCTCTGACTCCCCCTCTGAACTGTCCCCCTCTTCATCTCCTCTATTGGGTACATACAGAGGATCCCTATCATCGTCATCATCGTAATCATCCTGCCCAGCTTCGCTTGCCTCAGACAAATCCAAACATGCACCAACATCAGTAGGTCCTTCATCCTCCTTACACGTTACATCCATAATGTTGCCGCGTAACTCAGACATATGAGCTGGTGAAAATTCATCTGGCTGTAACAACAATGGCTGTGCATCAGTGATTTCACCACTAAATAATTCTTGCGAAGTGTCAAATGCAGCGGAAGTGGTGCTAGTAGTAGCACTGGTGGCTGAGCAAGATGAGGTGTTCTGTGTCGCTAAATACTCAACCACGTCCTGACAATCTTGGGAGGTGATGGGACGTGCCTTCTTCCGAGCACTGTACTGTGGGCCAGGTCCACACGAAATTACATTTACACGACCTCGCGCAGACCTGCCGGGTGGCCTTCCTCTGGCTCTGCCACTACCTCTTCCTCTACCTGTTTTGTCCATATCGGGTATGCACGGAGTGGTATATCACACTGCGTGCACTCACGTAGGTAGGTGGGTTCACTTAACTGCACAGGTATGCACACTGATGCGGTGGGTTCACTGAACAGAACAGGTATACAGTGGCGGGTTCACAGAACAGGTATGCAGTGGCGGGTCCACTGAACAGAACAGGTATGCAGTGGCGGGTTCACTAAACAGAACAGGTATACAGTGGCGGTTCACTAAACAGAACAGGTATGCAGTGGCGGGTCCACTGAACAGAACAGGTATGCAGTGGCGGGTTCACTAAACTGCACAGGTATGCGCACTGATGCGGTGGGTTCACTGAACAGAACAGGTATGCAGTGGCGGGTTCACTAAACAGAACAGGTATACAGTGGCGGTTCACTAAACAGAACAGGTATGCAGTGGCGGGTCCACTGAACAGAACAGGTATGCAGTGGCGGGTTCACTTAACTGCACAGGTATGCGCACTGATGCGGTGGGTTCACTGAACAGAACAGGTATGCAGTGGCGGGTTCACTAAACAGAACAGGTATACAGTGGCGGTTCACTAAACAGAACAGGTATGCAGTGGCGGGTCCACTGAACAGAACAGGTATGCAGTGGCGGGTTCACTTAACTGCACAGGTATGCAGTGGCGGGTCCACTGAACAGAACAGGTATGCAGTGGTGGGTTCACTAAACAGAACAGGTATGCAGTGGCGGGTCCACTGAACAGAACAGGTATGCAGTGGCGGGTTCACTAAACAGAACAGGTATACAGTGGCGGTTCACTAAACAAAACAGGTATGCAGTGGCGGGTCCACTGAACAGAACAGGTATGCAGTGGCGGGTTCACTTAACTGCACAGGTATGCAGTGGCGGGTCCACTGAACAGAACAGGTATGCAGTGGTGGGTTCACTAAACAGAACAGGTATGCAGTGGCGGGTCCACTGAACAGAACAGGTATGCAGTGGCGGGTTCACTAAACAGAACAGGTATACAGTGGCGGTTCACTAAACAGAACAGGTATGCAGTGGCGGGTCCACTGAACAGAACAGGTATGCAGTGGCGGGTACACTTAACTGCACAGGTATGCGCACTGATGCGGTGGGTTCACTGAACAGAACAGGTATGCAGTGGCGGGTTCACTAAACAGAACAGGTATACAGTGGCGGTTCACTAAACAGAACAGGTATGCAGTGGCGGGTCCACTGAACAGAACAGGTATGCAGTGGCGGTTCACTAAACAGAACAGGTATGCAGTGGCGGGTCCACTGAACAGAACAGGTATGCAGTGGTGGGTTCACAGCACAGGTATGCAGTGGTGGGTTCACAGCACAGGTATGCAGTGGTGGGTTCACAGCACAGGTATGCAGTGGTGGGTTCAATGAACAGGTATACAGTGGCGGGTCCACTGAACAGAACAGGTATGCAGTGGTGGGTTCACAGCACAGGTATGCAGTGGTGGGTTCACAGCACAGGTATGCAGTGGTGGGTTCACAGAACAGGTATGCAGCCAGACAGGAACAAGCTAAGCCTAACTAATCTTTCCCTGAGAGACAGTCTGCAGCAACTCGCCCTACTCTGACTAATGCAGGCACACGAGTGGCCGTAATGGCCGCCGCTGCCTGCCTTATATAAGGGGGGGTGGGGCTCCAGGGGCTAGTGTAGCCTAATTGGCTACACTGGGCCTGCTGACTGTGATGTAGAGGGTCAAAGTTGACCCTCCATGTGCATTATGGGGCGAACCGAACTTCCGCAAAGGTTCGCCTGCGGGACGCGAACGCGAACCACTGAAGTTCGCATGGAACCGTTCGCAGGCGAACCGTTCGGCCCAACTCTACATGGCAGCACAAGGGACCCACCCAATGTTCGGTGAGGTACTAGTTACAAGACAGTGATGGGAGTGTCAGTTAGACCTTTATAGATACTTGTCCTGTCGGGTATTGGGGGTGGGACCAATACCCGTTGTGCTGCCATGGATGCATCGGGAAAGGAAAATTACCGGTAGGTGAGTATTCAATTTTCCGCTATACTGGGGCACTTACCTATGCCTACCTACATGCAAGAAGACAATAAGGTCATTGCTTCATTGTGGACAGACCAAATTTGATCAGCTGGACAGTCACTGTTGTTCTATCATTGAGCTACCACAGCCCGGCAACCATATGGGTTTGAACACTGTCACGACCTGCACTCTCGCCATGGTGTGCACCAGTCCAGCACGGCCGTCACTACGCAAACAGCTGTTTGCGGTGCGTTACATAGTGAGTTTGGTGTGTCATTGTGAAGCAGTACTCTAATTACACTCCCTGATTGATGTATACACATGCAAGATGTTTTAGGCTGCTTTCACAGTAAGGGCTGGAACCCACAGGAGCGCTTTTGGCAGCGTTTTGGCAGCACTGCGATACGCTAGCAGTTTGCTAAAACGCTGGGCTAATGTTAATGGATGGGGCAACTTCCACAGGAGCGTTTGCGTTTCCCAGAAACGCAAACGCAGGACCTGCAGCATTTTGGGAGCGTTAGCGCTTCAATGTAAAGTATTGAAACGCTAGCTCAGCAAAACCTAAACTGAGCGGTTTTGCTAGCGTTTTGCGGTTCAGCACACTGTAACAAAATGAAAAATAATTCACAGGACCAATCAGGATAAAAACGCAAAACGCAAAACGCTAGGCACCCGCTGGGGAAAAAAATACAATGTTGCAAAACACGACCAAAAACGCGCATGAATCCGCTTGCAAACCGCTCAGACAAAACGCTAGCGGTTGCGTTTTGCGTTTGCGGTTTTCAGTGGGTTCCAGGCCTAAGACATTACAGGCGCACGTTAGTGCAGCCTGTAACGCAGCCTAACTCACAGCAATGAAAACTAAATGGGCTGTTCACAGTGCCCACGTTGCGTTACATTGTAACGCTGCACGTCAAGTTAAAGTACTGCATGCAGTACGTTATACGTGGCTAAGCCGCGTTAGACTGTTTGCACATGCTCAGTGATGTTGGAGGAGGAGGTCTCCCCTCCTCCTCCGCGGCCAGCCACATGGCTAATTAATATTCACTGCACTGTGTGACGTGCAGTGTTTACTTCCTGGAGCGACCGCTCTGTGCAGCGATTGGCTGGCGGGACCACGTGATGCGGATCACGTGGTCTCCGCATCGCATAGCACAAAAAAGGCGCACCAAGAGCTGCATAACGCAGCTCTAGGTAGCATCCTCCTCCAACACCACCAGGCGTAGGCGTTAGGGGCACGTTATGCGACCTATAACGTCCCCTAAAACGCAACATCTTGGTGGGAAAGAGGCCTTAAAGCACTTTAGGCCTGCAATTTAGCATTCAACGTGATTTCGGCCCTTAAAAAGCTGCTTTGCATCAAATCCAGATTTTTCCCTGGGACTTTTGGCGTCTATCCCACTCTGCCATGCCCCTCTCCAGGAGTTAAGGTGCATACACACATCAGACTATAGTCTTTGGAAACTGAAAGATCACAGACCAATCTTACCACCCTTCATGTAGTATGAGAGCCATACTCTACACAGTCTTTTCTATGGAGCTGAACTCCACATCAGAAAAAAAATCTTTGCAAGATGCTGCACACACAGATGATGTACACACATGATTTAACTGACATTCATCTGCAGATCAAGCAATCATCCGCAGATCTGAAAATCCATCCTGGTGGATCTGATCTGCAGATGAATGTCAGTTAAATCATGTGTGTGGGCTGGTGCACACCGAGCGGCTTTTTGGGCGTTTTCAGATCCGCTTGAGGCTGCGGATCTGCTTGGTCAATGTATCTCAATGGGGTGGTGCACACCAGAGCGGGAGGCATTTTGCAGAAACGAAAAATGCCTGGGTGAGGCATTTTTTGGATTGTGGATGCGTTTCTGCCTCAATGTTAAGTATAGGAAAAACGCAAACCGCTCTGAAAAACGGCACTTCAGAGCGGTTTGCCAGGCGTTCTTTGTTACAGTAGCTGTTCAGTAACAGCTTTACTGTAACAATACAGGAAATCTACTACACCAAAACAGCTAGAAAAAACCGCAAAACGCTAGCTGAAACGCTACAGAAAAAGAAGAAAAAGCGTTTCAAAATCTGCTAGCATTTTGCGGATCTGCTAGCGGGTTTTGGTGTGCACCGGCCCTCAATGATGATCTGCAGATCTCATAGACTATCATTGCAATTTGCAGGAATGGATTTTTGGCAGGAACAGATCTTTTGCAGATACTGATCTTTTGTGTCTGTACAGCATCTGTGTGTGCAGCATCTTGCAAAGATTTTTTTCTGATGTGGAGTTCAGCTCCATAGAAAAGACTGTGTAGAGTATGGCTTTCATACTACATGAAGGGTGGTAAGATTGGTCTGTGATCTTTCAGTTTCCAAAGACTATAGTCTTATGTGTGTATGAGCCTTTAGACCCCTTGAAACATCTTTTCCATCACTTTTGTGGCCAGCATAAATGTTTCTAGTTTTCAAAGTTCGCATCCCCATTGAAGTCTATTGCGAAAGTTCGCGTGAACCGAACCTTTTGCGGAAGTTCGCGAACCGAAAATTGGAAGTTCGGGCCATCTCTAGTGTTTAGCTATCAGGGACAACAAAGAGATGGTTTGCAGATACAGCAGTGATGCACTGTGGGACATCAAAGAGATCACGCCAACCTGAATATTCACAAATACCTTCTGTTTTAAAAAGTGAATCTGAAATGTAAAAAACAAAAATGGGTACTTATCCGTTAGCCGGGCGCATCCGGCAGGTGGCGCTAATTACTATTCCCCCTCCAGGCCGACATGGATAGTAGGGAAAGCTGTAACTCTGGTGGAGTTTTGTCGCCACCTGCCGGATGCGCCCGGCTAACGGATAAGTACCCAAAAATGTTCCCGCGCAGGCTCCTCCATTTAAATCTCAGTGGAAGGCTTCAGAAGTCTTCAGTAGCCCAAGTGCTCCTGAAGACGGTCGGCTCTGTACTGTGCCTGCGCGAGAGAGGGCGCTTGCGCGTGCGCAGTATGGAGCCACCCGTCTTCGGGAGCCCAAGTGCTCCCGAAGACTTCTAAAGCGCATCGGCAACGGAAAAAAGCAGTCCCCGACCAATTGTCTGGAGACTGCTAACGGCAGAGCCTGCGGGGAACGAGGAGATTAGGAGAGGATTGGGAAAGCTCTATAGGACCCAGAGCCTTCCCTCCCCTTAGGAAAGTATCTGTTTTTTGGGGAGTTTTTTACGCCTCAAACTCCTTTAAGATGGCAAATTACTCTATTCAGAATACAGATTGTTCATAAACTTCAATGCCTTGTACACACTTTCAATTATGATTGGCCAATCACTGAACAATTTTACCATCTCCATGAAGGATGAGATCTTACCTACACAATCTCTTCATAGTCAAAATCTGTTGACTGTCATACTACATGGAGGTGGTAAAATTGGTTAATCATTGGCCAATTGAAGGTGTGTATCAGGCTATAACCTCCCTGGCGTTATGATTATTTTCAGATTTTGGGTCTAAAAGCCGTGCAATTTTTTGCAAGTTTTTAGTCCCTAACAACAAGAAAAAAACATACCTCAGAGAGATCTGCAGCAGCTCCTGCATACTCACTCAGGGACAGGATTACCGATCTGAGCTGCGTATTTCCGTATAAAGCCTGACAGGATTAACACTAAGGAGGTTAAGGTACACACCTTCAATGATTTACCACCTCCCTGTGGTATGAGGGTCAACACATATTAAATACTATGAGCAAATTGTGTAGTTAAAACCTCCTCTTACATGGAGGTGGTAAAATTGGTTAGTGATTGGCCAATCATTATTGAAAGTGTGTACCAGGCTTTACTTCTTTCATGTCTTGTCTGCACTCTGCCCATCTTCTTCCTGCTGCCTATCTGGGCTGGTGCACACCAGAGAGGTTCTGAAGCGGTTTTTAAAACACTTGCAGGGGGGAAACCACTTGGCTAATAAAAAGTGAATGGGCTGGTGCACACCAGAGCCGCTCGTTTTCCACAAACGCAAACTCAGGGGCTGCAGCATTTTTTAGATTTCTGAGGCGTTTCTGCCTTAATGTTAAAGTATAGGAAAGTGGAAAACAGCTCTGAAAAATGCTAGACCAGAGTGGTTTTCCAGGCGTTTTTGTTACTGAAGCTTTTCAGTAACAGCTTTACTGTAACAATATTTGAACTCTGCTACACAAAAACGCTCCAGAAAACGCTAGGCATGTTTAGAAACACATGCCTAGAAATGCTCTGAAAGGGCCCGTTCACACCTAAAACCGCAAACCGCTGGCGATCACCTCTAGCGTTTTGCGGGAGTGATTTTTCCTCGATTAACGCAGAAAAATCACTGGACACTGTAGCGGTTTGGGAGCGATCGTGATTAGCGGTTCTATACATGCTAATCGCGATCGCTCCGGAATCGCTGGCAAACCGCTGCATGTAACACGTTTGTGGTTAACACTAACCGCACTGCCATAGTGTTACATGTGCTAGCGGTTTTTGAAAACGGCCAGCGGTTTTCCTTGAGCGGGAATCACGCGATTCCAGCTCCAGTGAGAACGAGCCCAAAATCTGCTTCAAAAACCTCTAGCGTTTTGCGGATCTGCTAGAGGTTTGTGGTGTGCACTGGGCCTCTCTCCCTATCCTGTCCACTGCTGGCCTGTATTCTGGCCATCTTCAAGAGTGCCTCTAGTGTAATTTATCAAAGAAAAAGCAATTAGTCGTCCCCTAAAGTGTAGGTAAGGAGAATAAACGGCAATATAAATCAGCTGTTGGCCGGTAAATTACCATAGTTGGCAAAACCTGCCCACACTAAAGGTGGCCATACACTTATAGATTTGCAGCAGTTTCGACCATCAGATAGATTTCTGTCAGATGCCTGTCAAGTCGAATCTGACAGGAATCTATCTGATGTGTGCCACACACTAGGAACAGATTTCCAATAGATTTCAGATTGAAATCTATTGGAAATCTATTGGAAATCAATCTAAATGCGTTATTGGACCATTAGATCCAATGCAACTCTATGGGCCATCGATCTGCTGCCAGCAGCAGATCGACCTAGCTTTTCCATCCTGTCAGATACATCAAATGGGCCACAAATCGATCGAATGGGGAATTTAAAAGAATCGATTTCTGATCAATTGATCGATTCTATAGAAGCGATGGCTGAAATCGACCAGTGTATGGGCCCCTTAAGGCCTCCTTTTCATGGACTGTTCAACTGTGTGCTTAGTGAGCAGTTACCAGGCAGCAGTGAGCAGATACCAGGCAGCAACAATAAGTTACCAGGCAGCAGTGAGCAGTTACCAGGCAGCAACAAGCAGTTACCAGGCAGCAGTGAGCAGTTGTGAGAGTTTGAGAGGCATTTCACTGCCTATCAACAGTCCGTGGAAAAGAGCCATAGTAATCCATGCCATGCACTGATGAGGATCAAACAATCCGAAACAGTCTGTATGCATGTTGGATTATTATGGCTCTGTACAACTTACCAAGCTGACACATCATTGCATTCCAGCGGTTCTGGGGGTGTGTTTAGCTTCTAAGGGCAACAATGGTTAATTTGCATATATTCAGGTGGATCTAGCGTATATATTCACAAATCACCCACTGGCACTTTACATTTTTAATCCTCTTTAATATTCCGGATAAAACTCCATAGCATAAAAGACATAAAACATAGGACCATCATAGCGTAACAATGCTTAATTCATAATAACTCGGCCGCACATCAATTGCGCACTCACGTCTATTATCTTGTTTCGTTTGCACATCACATGAATATTAGCAGCGGGGTCCATCCTGCCATCCTGGCATCAAAACGAGGAAATACGGCATCCCGTGTCCCTCTCACTGTCTCCGACTGCCCAGGCTGCCTCCCACACTCCCTCCGATAGTTTGTGTACACCGGCTACTTTCCACAAGCACTAAATTGCTAAGAGGGACAGTTGGGAGCTATGTTAATGTTATAGCATTGGATCTAATGGTCCAATAATTATTATTATTTAGTATTTGTATAGCGCCGACATATTACGCAGTGCCGTACAGTATATATATATATATATATATATATATATATATATATATATATATATATATATATATATATATATATATATATATATATATATATATATATATATATATATATATATATATATATATATATATATATATATATATATACACGGGCAGCACGGTGGCGTAGTGGTTAGCTCTCTCGCCTTGCAGCGCTGGGTCCCTGGTTCGAATCCCAGCCAGGGCACTATCTGCAAAGAGTTTGTATGTTCTCTCCGTGTCTGCGTGGGCTTCCTCCGGGCACTCCGGTTTCCTCCCACATTCCAAAAACATACAGATAAGTTAATTGGCTCCCTCTAAAAATTGGCCCTAGACTACAGTACTTACACTACATAATATAGACATATGGCAATGGTAGGGATTAGATTGTGAGCTCCTTTGAGGGACAGTTAGTGACAAGATATATATATACACTGTACAGCGCTGCGTAATATGTCGGCGCTATATAAATACTAAATAATAATAATAATAATTATATATATATATATATATATATATATATATATATATATATATATATATATATATATATATATATATTGTCTTGTCACTAACTGTCCCTCAAAGGAGCTCACAATCTAATCCCTACCATTGCCATATGTCTATATTATGTAGTGTAAGTACTGTAGTCTAGGGCCAATTTTAGGGGGAGCCAATTAACTTATCCGTATGTTTTTGGAATGTGGGAGGAAACCGGAGTGTCCGGAGGAAACCCGCGCAGACACGGAGAGAACATACAAACTCTTTGCAGATAGTGCCCTGGCTGGGATTCACACCATGGATCCAGCGCTGCAAGGCGAGAGAGCTAACCACTACGCGACCGTGCTGCCCAATAATGCATTTAGATCGATTTCCAATAGATTTCATTCTGAAATCTAATGGAAATCTGTTCCTAGTGTGTGGCACACATCATATAGATTTCTGTCAGATTCGATTTGTGTATATAATCTATAATCTATATTTCTAATCTATAAGTATATATAATCTATAAGTGTATGGCCACCTATAGATTAGCAGCAGATTTGACCATCAGATAGATTCCTGTCAGGTCCAATCCGACAGGAATCTATCTGATGTGTGCCACCAGGGGCGTAGCTAGAAATGACTGCCCCCCCCCCCCCCCAACGACCTTCCAACCCCATGGACCTTGGACCTCGCACCCAAACATTCCTCCAGGACCCTCCACCCCAACATCCCCACACCCCTCTAAGTACAGTATAAGTAGCAAGGTCTATAGGTGTCCCCAGAATAGGTGGCCAGGGGTATAGATGTCCCCAGAACAGGTAGCCAGGGGGAGAGATGTCCCCAGAACAGGTAGCCAGGGGTAGAGATGTCCCCAGAACAGGTAGCCAGGGATATATGTGCCCAGTACTGTATATGTAGGCTGGGGTACAGGGCCAGTTCTAGACTGGCACATATGAGGGGGCAGGCAAAAATGGGTAGGGGGCAACATGTTCGAGGAAATCAAAAAAATGGGCGTGGCCATGATTTCAAGTGGGTGGGGCTAACTGTAATGTAGTTATACTAGCTAATGTAGTTACATAAAAAAATATGAAGTAAATGCACATAAGGACAGACAGCGTTTCCCCAGTAAATGCAGGTAATGAGAGACAGCGTTTCCCCACTAAATGCACATAAGAGACAGCGTTTCATCAGTAAATGCATGTAATGGCTGACAGCCTTTCACCAGTAAATGCACATAAGAGACAGCTTTTCACCAGTAAATGCTCATAATAAGAGACAGCTTTTCACCAGTAAATGCACATAATAAGAGACAGATTTTCACCAGTAAATGCACATAACGACAAACAGTGTCCCCAGTATATGTAGCCAGGGATATATGTGCCCAGTATATGTAGCCAGAGGTATATGTCCCCAGTATATGTAGGCAGGGGTATATGTGCCCAAGTATATGTAGTCAGGGGTATATGTGCCCAGTATATGTAGCCAGGGGTATATGTGCCCAGTATATGTAGTCAGGGGTATATGTGCCCAGTATATGTAGCCAGGGGTATATGTGCCCAGTAAATGTAGCCAGGGGTATACGTGCCCAGTATATGTAGTCGGGGGTATATGTCCCCAGTATATGTAGGCAGGGGTAAATGTGCCCAGTATATGTAGTCGGGGGTATATGTCCCCAGTATATGTAGCCAGGGGTATATGTAGTCGGGGGTATATGTCCTCAGTATATGTAGTCAGGGGTATATGTCCCCAGTATATGTAGTCAGGGGTATATGTCCCCAGTATATGTAGGCAGGGGTATATGTACCCAGTATTTGTCTTGTCTTGTCAGTATATGTAGCCAGGGGTATATGTGCCCAGTATATGTAGTCAGGGGTATATGTGCCCTGTATATGTAGCCAGGAGTATATGTAATCGGGGGTATATGTCCCCAGTATATGTAGTCAGGGGTATATGTCCCCAGTATATGTAGGCATGGGTATATGTGCCCAGTATATGTAGCCAGGGGTATATGTGCCCAGTATATGTAGTCGGGGGTATATGTCCCCAGTATATGTAGTTGGAGGTATGTGTCCCCAGAATAGGTAGCCAGGTGTGCCCCCAGCAGGAGGGGAGCAGTGCAGAGAAGAGGGAGAGCTAGGGGGACAGCGGGGAAGGGGGGCCATCTCCCCCCTCCTTCCCTCACCTTAGGGCTCTCCCTCCCTCGCTCTCCCCTCCAGAACGAAGTGTTGTGCAGTGGCTGGCAGCGGGTGGAACTTACCTGCGTCCCGGGCCGGCCTTAGGTTTCACAGCGCCCTGAGCGAAATCTGATTTTTGTGCCCCCCCTCATCTGCTTTGTGCGTGCCCACACACTTACGCATGCACGCGCACACGCACACACACACACAGGCCCATATGCAAATCAACTTCTCTCCTGAGTTAACTCCTAGGACAGCGGTTTCCAACCTTTCTGAAGTTGTGACACATCATGCCAAATGCTCAGATCTCCGTGATGCATCACATATGTATAATAGAAAAAAAAATATTAATAACCACAAAATGGATGGAAAGAGTGCATTATCCTGAATAAACTTATAAAATGAAGGCTAGAACCTTTCAGGAATATTATTAAAAACAATCAGTGGGACAGTTAGCCCCCCTAATTTGAAATGATAGCACAGCACCGACAATTAGCACCACACGTTATTGCCCCAGTGCGCCCCCCCCCCCCCCAAAAAAAAAACCTCCGCCATCAGACTCAGCATAGGTAGGTAGCCAGGTATGGGTGCTCCCAGTATAGGATCTCATGTGTAAGGTTCCCTCAATATAGGTAGCCAAGCATACAGTGGTGTGAAAAAAGAAATTGCCCCCTGAACCTAATAACTGGTTGGGCCACCCTTAGCAGCAATAACTGCAATCAAGCATTTGCGATAACTTGCAACGAGTCTTTTACAGCGCTCTGGAGGAATTTTGGATCACTCATCTTTGCAGAATTGTTGTAATTCAGCTTTATTTGAGGGTTTTCTAGCATGAACCGCCTTTTTAAGGCCATGCCACAACATCTCAATAGGATTCAGGTCAGGACTTTGACTAGGCCTCTCCAAAGTCTTCATTTTGTTTTTCTTCAGCCATTCAGAGGTGAATTTGCTGGTGTGTTTTGGGTCATTGTCCTGCTGCAGCACCCAAGATCGCTTCAGCTTGAGTTGACGAACAGATGGCCGAACATTCTCCTTCAGGATTTTTTGGCAGACAGTAGAATTCATGGTTCCATCTATCACAGCATGCCTTCCAGGTCCTGAAGCAGCAAACCAACCCAAGACCATCACACTACCACCACCATATTTTACTGTTGGTATGATGTTCTTCTGCTGAAATGCTGTGTTACTTCTACGCCAGATGTAATGGGACACGCACCTTCCAAAAAGTTCAACTTTTGTCTCGTCGGTCCACAAGGTATTTTCCGAAAAGTCTTGGCAATCATTGAAATGTTTTTTTAGCAAAATTGAGACGAGCCTTAATGTTCTTTTTGCTTAAAAGTGGTTTGCACCTTGGATATCTTCCATGCAGGCCGTTTTTGCCCAGTCTCTTTCTTATGGTGGAGTCGTGAACACTGACCTTAATTGAGGCAAGTGAGGCCTGCAGTTCTTCAGATGTTGTCCTGGGGTCTTTTGTGGCGCCTCGGATGAGTTTTCTCTGCGCTCTTGGGGTAATTTTGGTCGGCCGGCCGGCCACTCCTGGGAAGGTTCATCACTGTTCCATGTGTTTGCCATTTGTGGATAATGGCTCTCACTGTGGTTCGCTGGAGTCCCAAAGCTTTAGAAATGGCTTTATAACCTTTACCAGACTGATAGATTTCAATTACAGTACTTTTGTTCTCATTTGTTCCTGAATTTCTTTGGATCTTGGTATGATGTCTAGCTTTTGAGGTGCTTTTGGTCTACTTCTCTATGTCAGATAGCTCCTATTTAAGTGATTTCTTGATTGAAACAGGTGTGGCAGTAATCAGGCCTGGGGGTGACTACAGAAATTGAACTCAGGTGTAATAAACCACCTTTAAGTTATTTTTTAACAAGGGGGGGCAATAACTTTTTCACACAGGGCAATGTAGATTTGGAGGTTTTTTTTCTCACTAAATAATAAAACCCATCATTTAAAACTGCATTTTGTTTTCAATTAGGTTATCTTTGACTAATAGTTAATGTTTTTTGATGAGCAGAAACATTTAAGTGAGACAAACATGCAAAAGAATAAGAAATCAGGAAGGGGGCAAATAGTTTTTCACACCACTGTATGTTCCCCCAGTATAGAAAGTAAATTGTAGGTCTCCCCCCATAGGTAGCCAGGCTTAGGTGCCTCCAGTATAGGTAGCTAGGTGTTGGTGCCTTCAGTATAGGTAGCCAGGAGTAGATGCACTCCCTCAGTATAGGTAGCCACCTATAGGTGCCCCCAATATAGGAAGTCAGGTGTAGGCGCTCTCAGTATGGTTAGCCAGCTATAGGTGCCCCCCTTGGAAGCCGGCGCCCTGAGCGACCGCTCTGGTCGCGCATATCAAAGGCTGGCTATGCCTGCGTCTCGTTGCAGGCACGGGATGATTTGCCGCTAGTCTGGTCTGATCCAGACCAGAGCAGCGGCACCAGATCAGAACTTCCGGCGCTGGAGCGAGACGGAGGTAAGTTACGCCCCTCTGCCTAACACCGCACAGCACTTAGGGCTGGTGCACACCGAGCAGGTTTTCAGGCGTTTTTGCTGATATGCTAGGGTAATGTATTTCAATGGGGTGGGTCACACCAGAGTGGGAGGCGTTTTGCTTAAACGCATACTCCCGGGCTGAGGCATTTTTTGTATTGCGGAAGCGTTTCTGCCTCCAATGTAGAGTATAGGAAATACGCAAACCGCTCTGAAACACGCCAGTTCAGAGCGGTTTTGCAGTCGTTTTTGTTAGAGAAGCTGTTCAGTAACAGCTTTACTGTAACAATATATGAATTCTGCTACACAAAAACCGCTACCCAAAATGCTAGCTGAAACGCTTCAGAAAAATAAGAAAAAGCGTTTCAAAATCTGCTAGCATTTTGCAGATCTGCTAGCGGGTTTTGGTGTGCCCCAGGCCTGAGTTCCGGAGGAGAGAGCGAGGGAGGGAGAGCCCTAAGGTGAGGGAAGGGAGGAAGATGGCCCCCCTTCTCCGCCGCTGCCCACTACTTTCCCTCCACTGCGCTGCTGTCCTCCTGCTCACAGGGCGGACGCCCGTTGGCAACACTGCTGCAGGCCCCCTGTGACATAGGGCTCGGGCGGGCCTTATAGCAATGGCTATGGTTGCTATGGCGATTGCTACGCCCCTGTGTGCCACACACTAGGAACATATTTCCAATAGATTTCAGAATGAAATCGATTAAAATGCAGTGTTGCACCATTCGTTCCAAAGCAACCCTATGGGCCATCGATCTGCTGCCAGCAGCCAATGGACCCATATTTTCCGTCCGGACTGATCGAGCAAATTGATCAAAATTGGCTGGAAATTATTCGACCGATCGATCATGCTTTCTGCTGCATCAATTTCTAGCAGATTTGATAAAAACGGTTGAATCGGCCATCACTCGATGGCTGAAATCGACCAGTGTATGGACATCTTTAATCTTGTGTTCCACAAATCAGACACGAAGTAACAGGCAGGGAGGAGAAGCAGGGCACTAGGACCCAGAGGCTCTCATCCTGAGTCTAACCAGCCTATGGAGGGCAGTGAGGCAGAACCAGGAAGTGCACAGAGGACAGCAGCACTAAGCAGAGCTGTGTGACATATGCTGCTGCTTCTTGGGACTTGGACACGCTGCTACACTCTCAAGAGAGGTAGGAAGGATGCACTTACTCATGTGTATGAGCTTTTTTGCTGACAACAAGGGACATGATCGTATACACTTTGGCCTCGATTCATAAAGCATTCCCGCATTCGGAAATGCAAAAAAACGCTCACTTTACCGACCACACACCAAAATATGCATTCATAAAGGCTTTTTCCGCATGAAAAGCCGACATTTGCGAGCAGAGTGATCAATCACCGCCTTGCGCGGTGATTATCACAGCAACAGTAACAAATGTCAATTCATAAAGATTAGAGGTAGCGGTATGCGGACGGGTATTACCGCTACCTCTGATGTGGCGAGAAGCGTGCGGAATCCGTTGCAGTGAATGGGACAGACCTCCCAAGCAGCTGCAGAGAGAACACCGCACGGAGGGATTCCGCCTGCTTCCCCTGTTTCCGCACGTCTCCCGACAGCCTAACGCCTGCCTACAGCGGAGTATCTCCGCACGTATATCACAAGTAGCTAAATTTTTATGAATTACCACCCTGAAGGCGGAAATACCAACAGCGGTGTTTCCCCGCTCGACTTTCCCCGCTCGCAGGCAGTTTTATGAATCGAGGCCTTTGCTGTATACTACCACAGGTTTCAGGTGCTAGAATTCCACTGTCCCCAAGCCTACAGAGTGAATAGATCAGGTAAGTGCATGGCTGTAATTCTGCTGTATTGCTCCTCCTTAACTCACACTATATTTACTTAAAGAAAACCTGTACTGAAAAAAAGTTCCCCTGGGGGGTACTCACCTCAGTAGAGGGAAGCCTCTGGACACTATTGACGCTTCCCCCGCCCTCCTGTGTCCCACGGTGGTCTCGCTGCAGCCCCTGGAATGCACAGGCGACAAATCCAACAGCCTGTGCAATATTTGCCTTTTCGGGCTCCAGCGGGGTCGCTGTTGCGGCTCTTCTGACGGAGATAGGCGAAAATAGCCAATCTCCGTTGGGTCCGCTCTACTGCGCTGGAGCCAAAAGGTAAATATTTACTTAGCCGCCGCTCCGGGAGGATTTTCTCCGCCGCCGTGGGACCGAGGAGGACGGGGGAAGCCTCAATAGGATCTGGAGGCTTCCCCCACCCGAGGCGAGTACCACCCCCCCCCCCCCCCCCCCAGGGCAGTTTTTTCAATACAGATTTTCTTTAATAGTGCACCATCTCTTCAGTATCCTATTAATTTTTTTGCATATGCTGAGAAGCCATGGAAGCTGCTGCACAGAACACAAACCAACCTATTATAATTGGTAAGGCATTAGCAGTAGGGATGATCACAGATATGCACAATTTTTTGAGTTGATGCAAATATATGCAGCTTGAAAATAGACCAATCAATTTAAACCTGGGATTAAATTGATTGGTCTGTTTTACAAACTGTATACATTTGCATAATTTTGGAAAATGTTGCATCTCATTGATCATCCCTAATTAGGAGATAGCTGATTAAAGACTTATATTTTTCTCCTTTAGGGATGAACAATGATATGCACATATTCTGAGTATGCTAATTTAATGCAAATATATGCAGCTTGAAAATGGACTAATTGGGTCCCACCCAGGTTGAAATTGATTGGTCCATTTTCAAGCTGCAAATATTTGCATAAACTTGTAAAATGTGCACATCATTGATCATCATCCCTCTTCTGTTTTTTTAGGAGTATTAGGGTGCATACACACATCAGACTATAGTCTTTGGAAAATGAAAGATCACAGACCAATTTTACCCCCTTCCATGTAGTATGAGAGCCATACCTACACAGTCTATTCTATGGAGCTGCACTCCCCATCAGATAGAAATCTTTGCAAGATGCTGCACACAAAGGCTATCATTCATAAAGGACCAGTCGGTAGTGCGGGAAAACAACGTTCTTCTCCGCAACCGGTACTTAAGACTTCTGGGTGGTCATCCATAAAAAAGTTGCCTGTTGCGATACAAGTGCGGAGGTTTTCTGGAGGAAGCTGGCGGTAGCGTGGCGGAAGACATGCGGAAACATAAAAGCTGCCCGATTCCCTCCGTGCGCTCCTCTGTCTGATGCTGCTTGGGAGGTCCGTCCCATTCATTTACACGTAATCCACCAGCCTATCGCTACTGTCGAGCAAGTGGTATTTTCCTTCCGCATACCGCTTGCTCTAATCTTTATGAATGGATGTGTTTGTTACTTTTTCTAGATTAATCTAGAAAAACTCCGCACAAGGCGGAAATGTATCGCTCTTCACGGGAATGTTAGCTTTTCATGCGGAAAGAGCCTTTATGAATTGGTACTTTGCTGAGTGTTCGGTAAAGTCAGCGGTATTAAGCATTTCCGCATGCGGAAATGCTTTATGAATGATAGCCATAGATGCTGTACACATGCAACAGATCAGTATCTGCAAAAGATCTGTTCCTGCAAAATGCATTCATAGTCTATGATATCTGCAGATCATCATACACACCTTGTTTAACAGACATTCATCTGCAGATCAGACAATCATCTGCAGATCTGAAGATCCATCCTGGTGGATCTGAATCTGATCTGCAGATGAATGTCTGTTAAACAAGGTGTGTATGAGGATCTGGAGATATCATAGACTATGAATGCATTTTGCAGGAATGGATCTTTTGCAGGAACAGATCTTTTGCAGATACTGATCTTTTGCATGTATACAGCATCTTTGTGTGCAGCATCTTGCAAAGATTTCTGTCTTAAGGTGCGTACACACGTCAGATAAAAATGAAAGATCACAGATCAATTTTACCCCCTTTCATGTAGTATGAGAGCCATACTCTACACAGTCTATTCTATGGAGCTGAACTCCCCATCAGATAGAAATCTTTGCAAGATGCTGCACACAAAGATGCTGTACACATGCAACAGATCAGTATCTGCAAAAGATCTGTTCCTGCAAAAGATCCATTCCTGCAAAATGCATTCATAGTCTATGACATCTGCAGATCTCATACACACCTTGTTACAGGACATTCATCTGCAGATCAGACAATTATCTGCCGATCTGAAGATCCAACCTGGTGGATCTGATCTACAGATAATTGTCCGTTAAACAAGGTGTGTACGAGATCTGCAGATATCATAGACTTTGAATGCATTTTGCAGGAACGGATCTTTTGCAGGAACAGATCTTTTGCAGATACTGATCTGTTGCATGTGTACAGCAGTCTTTGTGTGCAGTATCTTGCAAAGATTTCTGTCTGATGGGGAGCTCAGCTCCATAGAATAGACTGTGTAGAGTATGCTCTCATACTACATGAAAGGGGGTAAAATTGGTCTGTGATCTTTCATTTTTATCTGACGTGTGTACGCACCTTTATGGGGAGTTCAGCTCAATAGAATAGACTGTGAAGGTATGGCTCTCATACTACATGGAAGGGGGTAAAATTGGTCTGTGAGCTTTCATTTTCCAAAGACTATGGTCTGATATGTGTATGCACCCTTAGGCTTTACAAACCTCAGAAAAAAAAATATCTATATCTCTCTATCTCAGAATCAATTTATTTCACCAAGTAACGTTGCACTTCCAAGGAATTGGTCTTGGAAGTTGCTTAACAAACACAAGCAAAAGCAAAACAAGGACAGACAGTATGTATATTACAAGTCAAGGACAGTATGTGAGTACAGTGGCAGTAAGCAAGGTGAGAATTGTTCTTTTTCAGTTCTGTGCTGATTACTTTCAAGTCCTAGCAGCTCTAGCGTGGTTCAGCACTAAAGGAATACTGTAGGGAGGTCAGGGGAAAATGAGTTGAACTTACCCGGGGCTTCTAATGGTCCCCTGCAGACATTCTGTGCTCGTGCAGTCGCTCACCGATACTCCGGTCCCGCCTCCGGTTCACTTCTGGAATTTCAGACTTTAAAGTCGGAAAACCACTGCGCCTGCATTGCCGTGTCCTAGCTCCTGCTGATGTCTCCAGGAGCGTACTGCGCAGGCTCAGTATGGTCTGTGCCTGCGCAGTACGTTCCTGGTGACCTCAGCTATAGATTATGTCATGGTGGATTTGATTGATGATTGCAGTGTAGAACTGCACCATTAGATTTTTAGGTAGGCCAAACTTTTTTCTGCTGCCGTAGATGTTACATCCTCTGCTGCACTTTCTTGACGATAGTTCCCGTGTTGTTATCCAATTTTAGTGTGTGTGTGTGTTAAAACCCTCAAAAGCCACCCAGTGCCTCTTCCTCCTCGAGAGTTCAACCTTCAGGCCAAGTCACAAGACGCAGACACAAAAAAAAAATTCACATTGTCAGAAGGAAACAAAGAAAAAATATTGTTGGGCATGCAGTGAAAGACTGATGCCAGGAAAGTTGGTGTGTGCCACATGTTTCTACACTCTTCCCACTTAAAGGAGAACTGTAGTAAGAGATATATGGAGGCTGCCATATTGATTTCCATTTAAGCAATACCAGTTACCTGGCAGCCCTGCTGAGCTAACTGCCTGCAGAATCACACCAGAAACAAGCATGCAGTTAATCTTGTCAGATCTGTCAAAATTGTCAGAAACACCTGATCTGCTGCATGCTTGTTCAGGGTCTAGGGCAAAACGTATTAGAAGCAGAGGATCAGCAGGATAGCCAGGCAACTGGTATTGCTTAAATGGAAATCAATATGGCAGCCTCCATATATCTCTTACTATAGTTCTCCTTTATGAGGAGGCATCAACTTTCAAAGTTTAACCACTTCCCCTTCCCTGGACAAATATCTACATTCCTGCTTTACCTTGCAGGGACATAGATACTCCTCCCTTGCGGCCGTGCACTCCCGCACTCATTCTCGATCGGTGGAGCAGTCAAAAGCAGCCTTATCAGGCTGTACACATGGGAAACTCTCGTCAGAACGGCCGCCCCGTGGGAGGGTCTGATGAAAAAATCAGGCGTGTGTATGCGCCTTAACACTAATAGTAGACAATAGGAGGGGGTGGTGTATTTCCACAATCAGGGAGGGACACAGCTGTACAATACTGAGGGAAGTGGGACCCATTATGACATGGGCACAGAGCAAGGTTCCATTTCTTCAAGCGATTCACATTCCAGGTGTCCAGAACACCATGGTGGATACATTGAGCAGAAGATGGATCGACAACAAATGGTCTTTGAAGCCACAAGTATTTAGAATGATCTGCAGCAAATTGGGACAGCCTCAGATGGACTTGATGGCAACACCAGAGAACACTAAGGCTACTTGCACACCAAGACGTTGCGTTAGGTGCTACGTTAAGGTCGCATAACGTGCACCTAACACAACGTATGGTGCTGCAAGAGAGGATGGTAAAGTGAGCCGCGTTAGGCGGCTCTATCCCTATAAGGTCTCCCAGAGTGTTGCTGATTGGCCGGTGGGACCACGTGATGCGGAGCGAGACACTCCGCATCACGTGGTCCCGCCGGCCAATCAGCGGCCGCCAGTGCAGTGAATATTAAGTAGCCATGTGCGCGGCTACTGTAGCTGGCTCTCTCCGCCTCCTCTCTGCCCCCCACTGAGCATGTGCAAACAGTCTAATGCGGCTATAGCCGCTCTAACGCCGTAGCATGCTGCACTTTCCGGACAACGTGCAGCGTTACATGTAACGCAACGTGGGCTGTGTGAACAGCCCACTTGTGTTACATTGCTGTGCTTTGGGGGAGCGTTACAGGCGCACTAACGTGCGCCTGTAACGTCCCTGTGTGTAAGCAGTCTAAAGGTGCACGTTTCTTTCCAGGTACAGGTACCAATCAGGAGTGGAATCTGCCAGTTTTTATCAACCCAGACTCCATTAGTCCTGGAGCATTATATATCCCAGAGATTCTCAAATTTTATAGGCATAAGTAAAACTGAAGGATTATTCATAATTCCTGTATACAGGAAAGGGCAACCGGTGACAGCAAGGACTATAGCCTCATGGTTGGTGAGGGCAATTAGGGCCTCATACAGTAACATGGGCATGAATTTTCTATACAATGTCACAGCACACTCAACAAGAGCGATCTCCGCATCATGGGCTGCGTATTCAGGTGTATCCTCACACAATATGAAGAACGGCAAACTGGGCATCTGCTAACACCTTCAGAAGACATTATAGAGTAGATCCTGCAGTGGCATCTACAACGGAATTCGGGAAGAGGGTCCTTTCGGCAACATACCTGAATATGAACCTCTACGGATGAGGATGGGGGAAGCCAGTCTAGGATCCAGAGGCTTACCCCTCCTGAGGAAAGTACCCCCTAGGAGCTTTGTTTGTTTTGCCATAGCATCCCCCTTCCTGCTCAGTAGAGGTCTATCGCTTGGACCCCCCGAGGATCTCCTTTTCAGCTTGCGTACATGCACAGTAGCGGCTCTCCACTCCAGTGGGAATAGTATACACCTCGCGCCTGTGCAGTAGAGCAGACCTGATTGGACTCGCCGGAGAGCTGCTACTGCACTGGAGCCAGTGCTGGATCCAGATGGCTGATCAGGACAGGGGAAGCCTCTCTAGGATCCAGAGGCTTCCCTCTCCTGGGGTAAGTAACCCACTTTTTATTTTTTTTATTTTATTTATACAGGTTTACTTAAAAAAAAAAAAAAATACAAAAAAAATACTTAAAAACGAATGTAGCGCAATCCACCAAAGCTGTACTTGCTAGTTTTTCCCGATATACAGTGCCCTACAAACTAAGGAATGAAAGGCGAACAAGGTATTAATGTGAAATGAAAAACATAAAGTGATTACTATTAAAAAAGTTCCTTAACACCTATCCACTTCCCGACCACCCATAGGCGATGGAACGGGGCACCCGTGGGAGTATTGCAACCCTCTCTCATGCAAAACAAATAGTTTTAAAATGTCTGTTTTGCACTGAAAAGTGCAGTCAGTTCCACGCATGCGCAGTACACCTCAGACCGATGGACTTTATGGGCCAAATAGCAGAGGATCCAGGCAGCAATGGAGCAGTCAGCCTGGAGGGGGCTGGAGGAAGCCCCAGGCATTTTTTTTTTTTTTTTATAACCCCTTATCTCAGGTTACCTTTAAGGGCTTGTTCACACTGTGAGCGTTGGTGGGGCTTTTTATGCGCTGGTGATTTTAGAAATCGCCTCAAAAACACTTGTGCAATGGTTTCCCTATGAGAGTGTTCGCATGTGTGCGTTTTGATTTTACTAAAATCGCAAACTCGCTACATGTACCATTTTCTGAGCGGTTTGGCTCAATGGAAGGTATAGGGAATTTGCGAATCGCTTTGTATATCGATTTCCCGAGCGCTTTTATGAATAAATACATTGTATAACATACAGAGGGGGTGCAGCACACAACAGGAAAACAGTGACAGGGGCTTTTGGTTATGCTTTAACGCGCTTAAGCTCACCAACTGCGCCAAAGTGTCCCCGATCTGGTGAGTCCTACTCTAACCATACAATACTAGTTTTTATCAGCAATCTAGTGGGAACTAATCCAAAAACCCAAGAGTCAACTAAATGGGAGAAAAGAAAATTAAAAACCCCTCACCTTCCACTAGCTACCAAATGAACTCTCTGAACATGTGCAATCCACTCATTTATATGCGTAACTGTGCTAGAGGTGGGCGTGGTTATGCAGGCTCACAAGGGGAAAATTATAATCAATTATCAAGGGGTGAGCAGCACAAACCAACTTTTGCATTAAAAGTTAGTTTGTGCTGCTCACCCCTTGATAATTGATTAATAAATACATTGTATTCATTTCCGGGTCAAAGAGTTCAAAACGAATCTCTTTGCAAAAGCGCTTCGAAAAGCGCTTTTCAAAGCACAGGGAAAAGCGCTTTAAAAACTCTCAAATCGATCAGCGCTTGCGCAGTTGCGATAGTGCTGGCGATTTTATAATGTGAACATAGCCTAAGATGTGCTGGTCATGCACAAGGACTTGGGTGTGTGGAAGAATAATGGAAGAACTTGTTATATGTGTATTGAAATTACTCTGATGAACAATAAGCCATGTACACCAATGGACAGCTGGTCAATGGAACAAAAATAACATGTAATATTAACCATATTCAGTCTTACCAGGGTAATCAGAGGTACCTTTGCTTCTGAATATATTTCCAGATACTGACTATGCTCATATCTTACTTTAGGTTATTGCCCATAAGGATAACCTCATCTCTCAAGTATGAAAATCAAGAGATTTGTTTTGGCCTCTAGGCCAGGTAAGTGTTTTGTGCTTTTAAAATGTATATTTCACTTGTTTTATGGTAATTATGAAGGGCTATAACCTATGTTAAAATAGGAACTTGTTTGTATGGGCATGACAATTGACCTAAACACTCATGGGGCTCCAGCCATGAGGAGACCCACGTTTCTGCCTTTTGTGCCCATCTTCATAGGGGGATGGGGGCTATGCCTGATTTTGTTTTTGCGTTAAAACAGGAAAACTGCAAAGAAGTTCTTCACTAGGTGGAAGCCCTTTCTCCTAGCCACCATGACAACCAATGAACTGCAAAGACTGGTTACCCAGTTCATGGTATGCAAAGGCAGAACTCCCGGGCACCCTGGGACATCTGGGAGCGGGGGCCATGGTTGACCTCACATAACTTGGCTACTCCCCACAGGTACTGTGACAGACCTGAATATTATTGGGTCATTTTTGGGTACATGGGTTACTGAGAATGTTTGGCTGTGATGTAAATGCATATTTCATATTGCATAAATGTTTAGCACGTGGTTCTAAGATGCAGGAAAACTAAGAAACCGTCCCCCCCCCCCCCTCCCCCCAAAAAATGAAACTAATTCAATAGCAGTACCGCAGTTGTGGCACACTCAGGCTTCATTCACAGTGGTGCGTTGCGGTGCAGTGTAACTGCCGCTTTGTAATGTGACTTACTCCAAAGCAATGTACCACTTATGTGATGTTCACAGTGCGACAGGTGTGTTGCGGTAAAACATTTTGCGGTATGGTAATACACTGCGTGCACACATTAGAGACTAAAAGTACAAAAAAAGTGCCCCAAGGGGGTGCTTACCTCGGGAGGGGGAAGCCGTTGGATCCTATTGCGGCTTCACCCCATGTCCTCCTCCGTCCCACGATGGTCTCGCTCTGGCCATCGCAATGCACAGCGAACAATTTGTCAGACTGTGCAATCTTTAGCTTCCCCAGGTCCAGCGGGAGGCGCTGTTGCAGCTCTCGGCTTGGAATTAGGCGGAAATAGCTGATCCCAGTCGGGTCTGTTTTACTGCGCAGACGCCTGAGATCGGCTATTTCAGAGCCGGGAGCTGCAACTGCATCTGCACTGGAGCCGAGAAGGTAAATATTTAAATGGCCACCGTTCGTGGACCTCTAGCGAGACCACCGTGGGACACAGGAGGATGGGGGGAGTCTTGATAGAATCCAGAGGCTTCCCCCTCCCGAGGTGAGTACCCCCACCATCACCCCACCCCAACACCTGCCTATATTACAGAATCTCTTTACAGTAAAATTTAGGCGTAAATTTAATTGACTGTATGCTACTGTCACTAGGAATGCTACGCAATGGCCACTGTAAACGTGGCCTCAGAGAAGGATCACACTTGGGTGAATCGCACGTTGTTTTCCTCCGTTACAGATGGGACAGTCCATACTAATCAGTTGGCGGGGTCACACTTAGTGCACTTCTTTTTAGCATGCCGCGTGTGATTCCCTTTGCCAACAGTCAGCTGAAGCATGATAAATAACCCAAATATGACCCCCTCCCTCACATAAAAGAAAAACTCCCAAGTACCTTAATTTTGCTTTATCCACTTCATTCTGAATTCTGCAGGGCCAACTGTTTTCAGCTGCAGAGTTGTATGAAAATGGTGCCCAGTTACACAGAATACACTGCAACTCTGTAGGCAGGTTCCGTAGCTGGCAGGAGAGCAGCATCCAAATCATATAATCACTGAAGTTAAAGTAAACCGGAGATGAATCAGAGGAAAATATTTTTTTTTCACTTGAGGCTTCCTATAGCCCCCTGCAGTTTGTATGCTCCCTCAATGTCCTTCAGGTCCCCTCTGTTGTTCCATTGTGAAGTCTGCAATCCAGTTGGTTTGCGGGCCGCTGCACATGCACTGTTCTGGGCGGTGCATTTCCTCCGCTCTCACGTGCAGTTAAACTTAACAAATCGTTCATGGACAAAAAGCTGCCAGCCATAGGAGCACCATCGGGTGGTGCACAGCCGGGGCCACACATGTGCAGTAGTCTATGACAGAGCCAAGGTGAAGACTTTACAGGGCTGACAGCTGCACAACGGAGAGGACTGGGAGAACATTGAGGGAGCAGACTGACTACAGGAGGCTGGAAGAAGCCCCAGGTAACTAAAAACCACTTTTGTCCATTCGTCTCAGGTACACTTTAAGAAATTGCAGCAATCATGTGTGAAGAGAACAAGCACTTGTAAGATGGACAGTACCTACCATGTCTGTCAACATTTTTAGTGAAAAAACACTTGTGAGAACAGATGTAGTCTGTCTCAATAGGTTTTTTTTTTTTGTATTTTTCTTTTTTTTTTCATTGGTCTACAGACCTGCTTGACCTCTCTGCTTATCCAGTGACCTAATGATGTCCTCACTCATAACATTTTCTTATGTCATACTACATTAACCACTTGAGGACCACAGTGGTAACACCCCCCCTCCCCCTAAAGACCAGGCTGTGTTTTGCATAATTGGCCACTGCAGTTTTAAGGCCAAGCTGCAGGACCGCACAACACAGCACACAAGTGATTTTCCCCCCCACCCCCCTTTTCTCCCCACCAACAGAGCTCTATGTTGGTGGGGTCTGATGGCCCCCCCCAGACACTTGAGATAATAAGCGTCAGAAGACAGAGCTCTCTGCGACTTTGAAAGTGGTTGTGAAGCTCAGATAAGCTCTTTTGCTTAGATAACTGGAGTTTCTTCACTCTTCCTGTACTGGAAACAATATTAGACTGTATCTCTGCTGCTAATGTTTTATTTCTTAGATGTACTACACATACAAATCATTATATAATATGTTTATTTTCACTTCGGATTCCCTTTAAGCAAAAAAGGGGAAAAAATAAATCACTACATTGCAAAGTGAGAAGTTAAAAAATAGAAGAGAGATGAGATCAAGACATGATTGATATTCGCCATGTATTTTGTTCATAGTACGTCGTCATCTTTACTACTGGCGGACATAAAAAAAAAAAAAGCAGAGCACCAACTGCCACTATCTATAACCACACCCCAGAGGGAGATACTAGTTTCTTGGCAGTTGGTAACAGCCTTTATTTGCCAAAATTCAATGAGACTCACAGACAGGAAACTGTCGGGACCTAGGTCCTGACATCACACTGTGGGAGGGGTTTCACCACGCCATAAAGACACTCTTGGTGATCTATTTGAGAAAACTGAAAGATTTCTCATGGGAACTGGGGTAACAGCTACTGACTGGGATGAAATTCAGTCCTTGGTTAAAGTTCCTCTTTTAAAGTGGCCATATAAGATACAACCAAATTGCCCCACTTCTATTGATTATTCAATAAAATGATTATGTAGAAAAAACAAACGAACAAGTCAAATATATATTTTAATTGACGAATCATAATCAGTATTGTACAACGTTTTAAATAATGCCTGATTAGGTATGGTGAAATATTCTAATCAATCAGTATATAAAATATGTTTTAAAAAAATGGACACAAAATTAGAGCGAGAGAGAACCTCTACCAAACTGAGACCAGTTCTCTTTAAAAAAAAAAAAAAAAAAAAAAAATGTGAAACCCATGTTATGTTCTGCCTATGTTGATCATTTATAAATCAAGAATTGTAATTATCCAGGCAATGATCGGGAACCAGTGGCTGAAAATTTCCGCCTGGAAGAAGCTGATCTTGCAGAAGACCTCAGTGATGGTCAAGTCTTGGTTCAAACCTTGTACCTATCTGTGGATCCTTATCTTGTGAGTAGCAGTCCTAGTTGGACAGTAAGACCTACCATATGTAATACGCCATTTCCTTTATAGCTATTAAATTTGCTATAAACACTGTTCACATCTTGGTGTATGGGTATCCCACTTGAGCGGATTATTATTATTTAGTATTTATATAGCAATGGGGACACAGGGAGAACATACAAACTCCTTGCTGTTGATGTTGACCTGGTTGGGATTTGAACTGGGGACCCAGCGATGCAAGGCAAGAGCCCTAACCACTATGCCACTGCGCTGCCCTCCCGTTCTATCAGCTTTTACACTGCCCCCAATGAATCCATACTCTGCTCCTTCCTTATCATCTGGTATGCAGGGGAACCGCAAGCAACAAGTAAAAACTTCATAGAGTAATCAGCGCTGCGGAAAAGATCATAGGATCATCCCTGCCACCTCTAGACCACCTCCTTAATGCCAGAATGAAGACGAGGGCTAAGAGGATTTCGCACGACCCTTCCCACCCTGGCAGTCGTTTCTCCAAGCTCCCATCGGGCCACTGCTTTATAGCCATCCCCTCCAGAACCACCTGGCTGTTCATCTACTGAACTCCAGCTCTCCTGGCCAGATTAGCCCCCCTGTTGCACTCTACGCACTCCCGTGCAGTTGTCCCTCACCCTACGTATGTTTTTAATTTCTATGCCTGTATCATGACCATTTCTCATGCTGTCAACTCTTTGGCCCATATGCAATTCGCTTTTTCACCTGAGTTTTCTCCTAGGTGATATTTTTAAACTTGTCAATAAAATGTATTTTAAGCAACCAGAAAGCAAGAAAATGCTCAAAATACATTTGATAGTACTTTACTAACTACTTTTTGGTACTTTTTTAGTTGGAAAGTGCTGGAAAGATATTATAAATTAAAGATGAAAAATTATCTCCTAGGAGAAAACTCAGGTGAAAAAGTGAATTGCATATGGGCCAGAGTTTTCTCCTAGGAGATAATTTTTCATCTTTAATTTATAATATCTTTCCAGCACTTTCCAACTAAAAAAGTACCAAAAAGTAGTTAGCAAAGTACTATCAAATGTATTTTGAGCATTTTCTTGCTTTCTGGTTGCTTAAAATACATTTTATTGACAAGTTTAAAAATATCACCTAGGAGAAAACTCAGGTGAAAAAGCGAATTGCATATGGGCCTTTGTCTCTTTTGTCACAAACCATTCTGGGTATGCCATTTGGCAAATAAAAGTGATTCCGATTCTCTTATTCTACTTACTGTATAGTGATGTGTTTTTTAAAATGGCTTGTCATCTCATAATGTACAGATATTATGCTCAACTTTGCAGGAAACTGATATTTTTTTTTCTCCCCAGCTTAGTAGCTGAGTTGTATGAAATAACAACCAATATGAATGACTCTAAAGCTGAAGCAACAGCAGGGGAAAATTGTTTAGAGTAATCACTTGGGGTTGGGAACCATTTAGGAGGGTTATTGTTGAGGGGTAGCACAGGAGGAAATTACTTTTAGACGATTGGGTTAAAACAGCCGTCAGGAATGTTAAGGCTTCTTCCCCACTAGGACGTTGCGTTAGATGCGACGTTAAGGTCGCATAACGTGCACCTAACGCAACGCATTGTGGGGTTAAAGCTGGACGTCAGATTGAGCAGCGTTATGCGGCTCTTCATGCGTCCTGTGATGACGTGATGCGTACTTTTGGACGCATGCAGCATCACGTGGTCCCACCAGTCAATCGCCGCACAGAGCGGCCGCTCCAGGAAGTAAGCACTGCGCGTCACACCGTGCAGTGAATATTAATTAGCCATGTGGCTGGCCGCGGAGGAGTAGGTGAGACCTCCTCCTCCAACATCACTGAGCATGTGCAAACAGTCTGACGCGGCTTAGCCGCGTATAACGTACTGCATGCAGTACTTTCTTTTTACCTGCTGCGTTACAATGTAACGCAACGTGGGCACTGTGAACAGCCCATTCATTTTTCATTGCTGTGCGGTGGGCACATGTAACATGTAACGTGCGCATGTAACGTCTAACTGTGAAAGCAGCCTTAGTCTTGCATCAGGACAATGTTTATGTGAAGGTAAGGTTAGAGTTTGACATGAAGTCAAGGGAGGTTATATTCGGGCATCTGGAAGGAAATTTCCTATTAGTGAATAGAAATGGTCAATAGTCAGATGTTAATGGTTTGCATGTAAGCCGAAATCGTTCGCAGATTTAAATTGTGCCAATCAAAAATTGACAGGAAGTCAATTGTCTCAGTTCCAAGATGCATTGATTTAGTATTACATTTGAATGCTATCTGGAATTTTTTTCTCGTTGACCATATCTGTCAGTGAACAGGTTGGGGTTGGATGATCACTGAAATAGATGCGCTGAAATGCTGATGAAAACACCAATGCAAGCCCGATAAAGTATCACATCATTGTTACTCTGCTTACTTGGGGTGCGTACACACAACCAAGTTTAGGTGGCCAAATTTACAGCTTCCCTGTAGTATGAGAGCTTACCAAAACATCATACTACATGGAAGTAATAAAATGGGCCTGTCATTGTTGTGTTAGGGTTAGAAAAAGTGGGCGGAGCCAACACCAGCCAAATACATGCGCGGCCATCAGCTAGTACGGATATAAAGGCTTGGACGAATCTCCACAGTCCATGGAAATAGGAGTGAACATCTGCTGCATTCTTTTATATGCACTAATCCCTCCTCCTACCAATATTCTGACCGTAAATCCCAAAATGTATTTTACATGGTCTGCTCCAGAGGAGAAAGAGGCATGCCCATCGGGGGGGGGGGGGGGTGTCACCACAAATCCCCCCCCCCCCCCCCCTGAAGAACTTTGGGGCTCCTCAACGTTCATGTCCTTTCCCTTGCCTAACCCTGGTGACCCTCACAGCCTTGGAGCCCATCTTGCAATGGTCAAATGGCCAACATAATCTTCACACTCATAACTAGTGTAGCCACAAACACCGGGTCTGAATTTCAGGGTGGACCCCTAAATCGGAGGTAGTGAATTAGTAGTTGCTGCTCCCCTGTAGCTTCACCCCCATTCCCATGCTGTACTAAAACACTTGCAGTACACAGTATGTAACTGACCGAGTGCGGTTTATGAAAGTGGAATTGCATGTTCAGTTCATGTATGGTAGCCTATCATTACTTTGACCAGACAGTTTTCTATAGGCTTCATATTGTCAAGTATGTAAATAATGAATTAATATAAAGTCACATTCTATGAGGCTATCCCATGTGTTCTTACTTGTTTTTTCCTCCCTCCCCAGCGATGTCTCATGAACGAGGATACGGGTGCAGATTACTTCCAGCCATGGCAGATCGGTGAAGTGATTGTCAGCGGTGGGATCGGTGTGGTTGAACTGAGCAGGAGCAGCAATCTCACAGTTGGAGATATTGTCACGTCTATAGTCTGGCCCTGGCAGACCAAGTGTATATTTTCTGGGGACTCGTTGAAAAAAGTACGTAATAGATCTCGGTACATTTGAAAATATTTTCTTTATTACCGGTAGTTACTCTGTATCTTTATTTCTAGTAGTAGCCGGATTAGCTACCTTTTATAAGGACTGTTTGTCAGGCTTGGCCATACTTTTTGCAGTTGGTAACTCCCAAATATATGCAGACGTCCAGGATTTGATGCAAGTGATGTTTATTTACAGTGAAAGGTACATGCAATGTTCAAGCAGGGTTTCCAAAACATCATGCAGGAACAGGTTGCAACACAATTTTATATAGGAGAGAACAGAGGCGCTAAAAGGATAAAAGGGGTTTTAAAGGAGCTTAAAAGCCAAAACTTGGTAATTAGAGGAGGCAGTGGTGGACTTACCCCCTCCAAGCAGACACAACACGACTGTACATTCACTCTATTTATTAACGAACTCCAGATAAAACAAAGCAACGCTTTTCACGGGTCAGCGCCCGCTTCCTCAGGCAATAGAAAAAGAAGCTCCGAGTGTCCTAGGCTCCGAGTGTTGTTTATTTGGCTAGATGCTGTAACTCCTTTTTCTATTGCCTGAGGAAGCGGGCGCTGACCCGTGAAACGCGTTGCTTTGTTTTATCTGGAGTTCGTTAATAAATAGACTGAATGTACAGTCGTGTTGTGTCTGCTTGGAGGAGGTAAGTCCACCACTGCCTTCTAATTACCACATTTTTGGCTTTCAAGCTCCTTTAAAACCCCTTTTATCCTTTTGGCACCTCTGTTCTCTCCTATATAATATTGTATCCACCCTGGGTGGAGGGTTGCGACCCTTTTCTATCTACAGAGAGCGACTTCTTATTCCTGAGTGGGGTCTGGATAATCTCCCCACCTGCCTTTACAGTGGTTGCCTATTGGTGACCCATGTTTGTGAGTATAACAACTATTACTCTGTCATTATCCCCTTTGCCAATACATACTACACTATTGGGGCTTTTGGTGTTCCTCTGTTTATCTCGTTTGCAGGTTGCAACATAAGTTCATATATGCAGGAATATTACCCAGTGACTGGCAAACGGATAAAAGTCCAGTAGCAAATATGCAGGTTGAATCAGGAACAGACATGCAGGTTATTCAGCAACAGGTTTAACCAGGAACATGCATACAGGCAAGGAAATCCAGGTACTCCAGACATGAACAGGTATTCAGGCATAAAGTCCAGATACTCAGAGCAGGAACAGGCATACAGGCATGAACTCCAAGAGCTCAGGAACACAGGCTTGGAATCCACATACTCAGAACAGGAACTAGGACACAGGAACTCAGAACATGAACACCAGATACAAGAGTCAGCGATCAGGGAAGCTGAGGTCCAGCTGCACTAAGCTAGGCTAGACAATACAATGCAACAGCAAAGCCTGCTGGGAACTCAGGATGCTAAATGCTTCCACTAATGGAGCAATTACCCTGCAGGTGATGGAACACTCCCCTGCATATGCAAATTGTATTAAGTTCACTGCCAGCGCATTGCTGCAGTAACAGAGTACTGACACATGCATATGCAAATTGGAAAAGCTCCAGTGCTTGCTGATCACTGCAGAGGCAGGAAATCCTGACACTGTTAAGTTCATTGACTATTGAATTGCTCGGTTGCTTAGATTTTTTTTTTTCTTTTACTGCCAAAATGCTACCTGTGCTAACCAAATGAGAGCTTATATATAGGGCCGCTGACAGGGTGGTACTACCAGTACTCCTGTATGGGGCCCGAGCAGTGACTAGGGCCTGGCCATCTTCCTGCTGAGTAACATACATTTAACTGTTTCCAGGCCCCAGCAGTGTGCAATGAACAGGAAAAAATCAGCTACCTAGATAAGAAATTGCACACTGAGGCACACAAATGGTGTTTTGTCTCCCCTTTCTATCCTGCATTTGTTTAGCCACAACAGAAATTAATTCCTCAATTATCAGTTCATTCATTCACAGGCTAGCCAGACCAGGCTATACCATGTAATAGGTAAACAGAAGCCAGATTCACGCCCTAAAGCCTCTTACACATGCCTGACTCAAGTTGGTTGAGGTGGCTGATAGCAACCGCCTCAGCCGTTAATCAGGCATGTGTACAGCCCCAATTCATGTTTTTAGATCTGGGCTCATCTTTCACAGTATATCCTGTAGCCTTGACTGATTTTACAAGAAATCTTCTGTGTTTAACCACTGAGCACCATGCGCTTAATTTTGATGAGATAAACATTTTGGCCCCGTCTCCATTTGGGTGATGTTGGATATTCTAAGTCGCGCTCTTTAAAAAGAGAAGGAAAAGATGGCTTACCTCTAAAGGCTCATACACACATCAGACTATAGTCTTTGGAAAATGAAAGATCACAGACCAATTTTACCCCCTTTCATGTAGTATGAGAGCCAAACCTACACAGTCTATTCTATGGAGCTGAACTCCCCATCAGACAGAAATCTTTGCAAGATGCTGCACACAAAGATGCTGTACACATTCAAAAGATCAGTATCTGCAAAAGATCTGTTCCTGCAAAAGATCCGTTCCTGCAAAATGCATTCATAGTCTATATCATCTGAAGATCATCATACACACCTTGTTTAACAGCCATTCACCTGCAGATCAGATCCACCAGGATGGCTTTTCAGATCTGCAGATGATTGTCTGATCTGCAGATGAATGTCAGTTAAACAAGGTGTGTATGAGGATCTGCAGATCTCATAGACTATGAATGCAATTTGCAGGAACGGATCTTTTGCAGATACTGATCTTTTGTGTCTGTACAGCATCTGTGTGTGCAGCATCTTGCAAAGCTTTTTTTTCTGATGGGGCGTTCAGCTCCATAGAAAAGACTGTGAAGGTATGGCTTTCATACTACATGGAAGGGGGTAAAATTGGTCTGTGATCTTTCATTTTCAAAAGACTATAGTCTGATGTGTGTATGTGGCCTAAGAATGACACTAGTTAATGGTGCTCTGAGCTCAGCTTAGTTGTTATTTTGGCACAATTATTGGCCTGAGAAAATGGGCAAGAGCCCACAAAATGCGTTGGCAGTGTTCAATTTTTTTTTTCTTAACAGTGTCATCCTTAGAGGTAAGCCACCTCTTCCTTCTCAAATTTGTAGCGTAGTGCGCATGCACAGAGTGCTCCTGGCCACGTATTGTTGGCTGCACCTGCACAGTTTGCACCAACCCTCCTGACCAGGAAGTAAGTATACAGTAACGGAGGGGGAGGGAGGAGAACGAGGAGAGCGGTGGGCATGAGAAGGGCCCACTATACATTCCTGCTACCCCCCACAGTTTTTAAAATTATATTTGCGCTATGGTATCCTTTAAAGGAGTCATCAGGCAAACTGACCTAGGTAAAACATGCATGTCTGTGTGTAACTAACCTTTTTTTTTTCTCTGGTGAATCCTGTCCCCTGTTCTTTCAAAATGTATCCTTTTCCCGCAGTTTGCTCCGGTCGGGGACGTGACCTCGACGTCAGCCTCCCTAGCGACCCAGAACTACTTGCTCACGCAGGCGCAGTACTCCTTTCCTATCTGCGGGATGCTAGCGCAGTGAGCTCAGAATGCGTGCTTCCATACGTTTACGTGCGGCTGCGCATGCGTACTGGAGCCGCCAGAGGAGGGTTTGAGCTTGCCTTCGTATTGCCAATTTTTTTTAATTTTTTTTTTTGAATTTTACTTACTTTCAATTATTTTCAATAAAATAATTATTATCAATGAATCTCTCAGCCTCCGCCTGCCTGCACGTCTCATGCACGGCTGAACTGTGCTGGGAGCGCGCACGATGCTAGGCGGAGGCTGAAGGGAGTGGGAGTGTTTGGCGGGTGGTGGCTGAAGCGGAGGGTTTGGCTTGCGAGTGAGGAAGGCAAGCTCAAAACCTCCTCCGGCAGCTCCAGTACACGTGCGCAGCCGAACGTAAATGTACGAAAGCACACATTGCGCACCAACTTCCCCCTGCGTTCCGGATATAGGAAATAAACATAGCTGAAGAGAAGGCAGTACAACTTCCGGGGCACGGTATGCTAACGGCCCGCATTGCGGAGCATCTGAAGAGTTTTGGGGGAAAATAATGATGCGATCCTGCTCAGAGTGTACTGAGGAACAGCGGCAGGTAGGCCATTTAAATCTGATATCAGTTTGCCTGGTGACTCCTTTTAGGCTACTTGCACACTAAGACGTTGCGTTAGGTGCCACGTTAAGGCCGCATAACGTGCACCTAACGCGACGCCTGGTGCTCTTCGTTGTGGACGTCAGAGTGAGCCGCGTTGTGCAGCTCACTCTGGCGTCCGTGATGCGTACTCTTGTGCGCATGCGGCATCACGTGGTCCCGCCGGCCAATCACCGCACAGAGCGGCCGCTCCAGGAAGTAAACACTGCACGTCACAACGTGCAGTGAATATTAATTAGCCATGTGCCTGGCCGCTCTCCGCTCCTCCCCAACAGGAATGCGTATGTGCAGACAGTCTAACGCGCCTTAAGCCGCTCTAACGCCGTAGCATGCTGCACTTTCTTAAGAACGTGCAGCGCTACATGTAACGCAACGTGGGCTGTGTGAACAGCCCACTTGTGTTACATTGCTGTGCGTTGAGGGAGCGTTACAGGTGCACTAACGTGCTCCTGTAACGTCTTAGTGTGTAAGCAGCCTTAGGTAAGTTACACACTGCAATGTTGGCTATTACTCTGAGCCACATACCACCGCACACTTTCTGGAGTCTTGTGGAGTCCGTGGTTTGACAAATCAAAGCCACTCCGATGGCATAAGGGAGACTTGCAAAACATTATTGTGTTAATGTTTTGGCTGATCAATGTATACGGTGCTGTCTTCAGGGCTGCATATTATTTGGCAGTTTTAGCAGTGTTTGTTTGTAGGTTTGTTTTTTTTTGTTTTTTTTTTGTTTTTTTTGTTCATGTATAAAATTGTTTGCTTTTCAAATTTAAGTTTTTTTGTTTTTTTAATTGAGGTCTCCCCCCCAGATTAACAGATACTCATATTGTGTCCTCCACTAATAATAATAATAAAAAGAAAACAAAAACATGCAAGGGAGTATTCACAGTTAAAGCAACAATTCCAATGTACTAACACAACACCACCTAGTCCACTAACTAGTAGGCCACTACTAAAAACCTAAGAGTTACAAAATCATGTTTTTTTTTTTGTTTGTTTTTTTAAATGCAGTTGGACCCAAGTCTTGTGGATGGACACTTGTCTCATTTCTTGGGTGCAGTTGGGTTGACCGGACTGACCTCTTTACTTGGCATTAAGGAGAAAGGACATGTGACCACTGGAGCTAATCAGACAATGGTGGTCAGCGGGGCTGCTGGTGCCTGTGGTTTACTGGCTGGTCAGGTAAAGGGTCATTGAAAGTGCTTCTCTATTAGCCAACTTAATTCCTTGAAGGCTTTTTAAAATACCAGTAATTTCTTTTAATGTATATTATGTCCTTTTCCATTCCTTTCTATCCAGTTCAGCCTTCAGTCGTTTTCACTTTATGCATCCGAGCAATTTTCACCTCCCATTCATTAGCCTATAACTTTATCACTACTTATCACAATGAACTGATCTATAGCTTGTTTTTTCCGCCACCAATTAGGCTTTCTTTGGGTAGTACATTTTGCTAAGAGCCACTTTACTGTAAATGCATTTTAACAGGAAGAATAAGAAAAAAACGGAAAAAAATCTTTATTTCTCAGTTTTCAGCCATTATAATTTTAACCACTTGCCGACCGCCCACTGCACATTGGCGGCGGCAAAGTGGCAGCCCCAGGACCACGTAACGCACATTGGCGTGCGTCCTGGGACTTTTCCGGGGCGGGGATCGCGCGCATTGATTCGGCATTAGGATTGCGCGCATCCGTCGCCATTAGGCTCCGCCCACCCGCGACGACATCCCGCCGGCCATACGAAAGCGCTGGCGGGATGTTAACCCCCGATCTGCCGCATACAAAGCGTATAATACGCTTTGTATTGTATACAAAGCGTATTATACAGGCTGCCTCCTGCCCTGGTGGTCCCAGTGTCCGAGGGACCACCAGGGCAGGCTGCAGCCACCCTAGTCTGCACCCAAACACACTGATCTGCCCACCCCCCAGACCACTGTTTGCACCCAATCACCCCCTAATCATCCATCATCCACTCCCTGTCACTATCTGTCAAATTTTTTTTTTAGTCCCTAAACTGCCCCCTGGGGACTCCTGATCACCCCCTCCCCCCCCCCCCCCCCCCCCCAGACCTCCCCACCTGTGTACTGTATGCATCTATCCCCCCTGATCACCTGTCAATCACCCCCTGTCACTGCCACCCATCAATCAGCCCCTAACCTGCCCCTTGTGGGCAATCTGATCACCCACCCACACCATCAGATCGCCTGCAGACCTGCCATCAGATCACCTCCCAGGTGCATTATTTACATCTGTTCTCTCCTCTAAACACCCACTAATTACCCATCAATCACCCCCTGTCACCACCTGTCACTGCTACCCATCAGATTAGACCCCTATCTGCCCCTAGGGCACCCAATCAACCACCCACACCCTCAGACCCCAGCCCTGATCACCTCGCCAGTGCATTGCTTGCATCTATTCCCCCCACTAATCACACCTTGAGACGCCCATCAATCACCTCCTGTCACCCCCTAGCACACCTACCCATCAAATCAGGCCCTAATTTGCCCCGTGTGGGCTCCTGATCATTCGGCTAAACCCTCAGATCCCCCTCAGACCCCCTTCCGATCACCTCCCCAGTGCATTGATTGCATCTATTTTCCCCTCTAACCACCCCCTGAGACACCAATCAATCGCCTCCTGTCACCCCCCCCCCCTAGCACTCCTATCAATCAGATCAGGCCCAATACAACCTGTCATGTAAGAGGCCACCCTGCTTATGACCGGTTCCACAAAATTCGCCCCCTCATAGACCACCTGCCATCAAAATTTGCAGATGCTTATACCCCTGAACAGTCATTTTGAGACATATGGTTTCCAGACTACTCACGGTTTTGGGCCCGTAAAATGCCAGGGCAGTATAGGAACTCCACAAGTGACCCCTTTTTAGAAAAAGACACCCCAAGGTATTCTGTTAGGTGTATGAAGCGTTCATAGAATTTATTTTTTGTCAAAAGTTAGCGGAAATTGATTTTTGTTTTTTCACAAAGTTTCATTTTTCACTAACTTGTGACAAAAAATAAGATCTTCTATGAACTCACCATACACCTAACGGAATACCTTGGGGTGTCTTATTTCTAAAATGGAATCACTTGTGGAGTTCCTATACTGCCCTGGCATTTTAGGGGCCCTAAACCGTGAGGAGTAGTCTAGAAAACAAATGCCTCAAAATGACCTGTGAATAGGACGTTGGGCCCCTTAGCGCACCTAGGCTGCAAAAAAGTGTCACACATGACGTATCGCCGTACTCAGGAGAAGTAGTATAATGTCTATTTTTACACATACCCATGCTGGGTGGGAGAAATCTCTCTGTAAATGGACAATTGTGTGTGTAAAAAAAAAACAAACAAAAAAAAAAACTAAAATTTGTCATTTACAGAGAGATTTCTCCCACCCAAGTGTGTGGCACTTTTTTGTAGCCTAACTGCGCTAAGGGGCCCAAAGTCCAATGAGTACCTTTAGGATTTCACGGGTCATTTTGAGAGATTTGGGTTCAAGACTACTCCTCATGGTTTAGGGCCCCTAAAATGCCAGGGCAGTATAGGAACCCCACAAATGACCCCATTTTAGAAAAGACACCCCAAGGTATTCTGTTAGGTGTATGACGAGTTCAAAGAAAATTTTATTTTTTGTCACAAGTTAGCGGAAAATGACACTTTGTGAAAAAAAAATAATTTAAAATCAATTTCCGCTAACGGAATACCTTGGGGTGTCTTCTTTCTAAAATGGGGTAATTTGTGGGGTTCCTATACTGCCCTGGCATTTTAGGGGCCCTAAACCATGAGTCTTGAAACCAAATGTCGCAAAATGACCTGTGAAATCCTAAAGGTACTCATTGGACTTTGGGCCCCTTAGCGCAGTTAGGGTGCAAAAAAGTGCCACACATGTGATATCGCCGTACTCAGGAGAAGTAGTATAATGTGTTTTGGGGTGTATTTTTACACATACCCATGCTGAGTGGGAGAAATATCTCTGTAAATGGACAATTGTGTGTAAAAAAAAAAAAAAAAAAAAAAAAATCAAACAATTGTCATTTACAGAGATATTTCTACCACCCAGTATGGGTATGTGTAAAAATACACCCCAAAACACATTATACTACTTCTCCTGAGTACGGCAATACCACATGTGTGGCACTTTTTTGCAGCCTAACTGCGCTAAGGGGCCCTAAGTCCAATGAGCACCTTTAGGCTTTACAGGGGTGCTTACAATTTAGCACACAAATGACCCCATTTTGGAAAGTAGACACTTCAAGGTATTCAGAGAGGAGCATAGTGAGTCCGTGGCAGATTTCACTTTTTTTTTATTTTGTCGCAAGTTAGAAGAAATGGAAACTTTTTTTTTTTTTTGTCACAAAGTGTCATTTTCCGCTAACTTGTGACAAAAAATAAAATCTTCTATGAACTCACCATGCCTCTCAGTGAATACTTTGGGATGTCTTCTTTCCAAAATGGGGTCATTTGGGGGGTATTTATACTATCCTGGAATTTTAGCACCTCATGAAACATGACAGGTGGTCAGAAAAGTCAGAGATGCTTCAAAATGGGAAAATTCGCTTTTGGCACCATAGTTTGTAAACGCTATAACTTTTACCCAAACCAATAAATATAGGCTGAATGGGTTTTTTTTTAATTAAAAACATGTTTGTCCACATTTTTCGTGCTGCATGTATACAGAAATTTTACTTTATTTGAAAAATGTCAGCACAGAAAGTTAAAAAAGTCATTTTTTTAACAAAATTCATGTCTTTTTTTTGATGAATATAATAAAAACTAAAACTCGCAGCAGCAATCAAATAGCAGCAAAAGAAAGCTGTATTAGTGACAAGAAAATGAGGTAAAATTCATTTAGATGGTAGGTTGTATGACCGAGCAATAAACCGTTAAAGCTGCAGTGGTCTGAATGGAAAAAAAGGCTCTGGTCCTTAAAGTGAATGTTTACCATTTAAAAAATAAAAAAAGGTCAGATACTCACAAAGGAGAGGGAAGGCTCAATCCTAATGAGCCTTCCCTCTCCTCTCCCGGTGCCCCGTCCCGCACAGGATCCACCGTGGCAGTATTCGACCAGTTCGGTCAAATACTGCCACTTCCGCAGCCGAAGGGATGTTTCGGAAGCCTTCGGGAGCACTCGGGCTCCCGAGGTCGGGGCCGCTCCTTAGTACGCATGCGTGAGCGCCCTCTATGATGTACTCGCGCGTACGTAGTATGGAGCGGGCCGTCTTCGGAAGCCTGAGTGCTCCTGAAGACCTCCAAAGTCCCTGCGGCGGCGGACGCGAACGGAGGAGCCAGCGCAGCACCGAGGGCATCGGGAGAGGAGAGGGAAAGCTCATTAGGACCGAGCCTTCCCTCTCCTTAGGTGAGTATCTGACTTTTTTTTAATTTTTATAGCGGTACCCATTGGCTTTAAGGGGTTTTATGACTGCAGTCCTTAAGTGGTTAAAATAATACATGCCTTCATAATTAAAACTCACGTATTGTATTTGCCCATCTGTTCCGGTTATTACACCGTTTAAATTATGTCCCTATCACAATAAATGGCGACAATATTTTATTTGGAAATAAAGATGCATTTTTTCCGTTTTGCATCCATCACTATTTACAAGTTTAAAAGTAAAAAAAAAAAAATAGAACCATTTCATCTTTACATTGATATTTAAAAAGTTTAGACCCTTAAGTAAATATTTACACTTTTTTTTTTTTTTTTTTTTTATATTAAACATTTTATTTGGGTATTTTTGGGAGGGTGGGGAGTAAATAGTTTTTGTTTGGGGTAAATATATGTGCATTTTTATTTTTTTTTACATTTAGTTGTAGTTTTACTTTTTGGCCACAAGATGGCAGCCATGAGTTTAACATGACGTCACTCTAAGCGTAACATACGCTTAGAGGGACGCATGAAGCCAGAAAAAGCGAAGCTTCCGAGAGAAGCTGTTGCTTTTTCTACGGGGGAGAGGAATCAGTGATCGGGCACCATAGCCCGATTCACTGATTGCCTGGCTAACAAACCGCGGGCCGGGAGCGTGCGTGATTGGCCGCGGGAGCGCGCCGACGCGCACATGGCCTCCTGGACGTAGGTACTACGTCCAGGAGGCATAAATGGCTATGGGTGTCTTTTGTTTTAAGTGACATAACAAATTTATAGTGTTTGATGTATGAAAGCCACATGAGTGGCAATACTCTTCAATGTGAGGCAAAAAAACCCCTCTTTGCAATATTTATGTAAAATAAGTGCCTGTGAGAACTAATAGTTTGATAGACACTGCTATGTCCTGATATGACCCAGGAGATGGATGCACGGATCACCAGTAAATACCAGATAGGACATTGTACAACCACAGTTTTATCTGCATGCTAGAAACCCCCACACTGACCCACTGTCACTGCATTTGCTTGCCCCTTTCATGTCACACTTGTCATTTCCAATTGATTTACTTGGAGAGAGCTCAGTGGCTGCAACAACCATACCAGCCTTCCAATTGACAGAGAAGAGAAGGTGAATGTGCTGAATATGCTACACCCCCTTCTAGCAGTGAGAGGAGGATGCTGGGCTGCTGTTATCACACAATGTCCTGCTTCCATGAGACAGTGGAGGCTCACAGGGATCCTGCAGATGTATTATATTTAAAGGAAACCCAAGGTGAAAATAAACTGATGAGATAAACAATTATATCTACCCTCCTTCTCCTAAAAAAGTCCTTTCTTTTTTTTTTTTTTTAATTGCAACGGTTTCATTTTCTGTGTGTCAGCTAGGAAAATAATGTTTTAATGTTGTATTGTCTCATATGCTGACTTTGTCACAGAAGGTAAAATATAAGCACTGTTTTTTTTTTTTTTTTTTTTTAACCATCCCCTTCTGTTCTCAGCAAGGAAAGAGTTTTTTATGGCTGTAATTCGTCAGTGAGGGCTACACCAAAGACAGCCATACACCGGCCGATTGCCCCCAGATCGACCAACAGATAGATCGCAGCTGATCAGAGAGGGATCTAATGGCTGCCCATACACTGCACACAGATTGAGTATTGATTTCATGCTGAAATCTGTGGAGCTGCCGCTGCCTCTCTGCCCCTGGTCCCCCCCCCCCCAGGCCCAAATAATACATTACCTGTTTCGCCGGCACGAGTCCCCGGGTCCATGCTGTCCCTTTCTCCAGCTGGCCTTCTCTATCTTCTCTTCACTTCCTGTCCGGTCCTGTGAGAAGGGAAGTTCAAATAGTAGAGCGCCCTCTGTTTGAACTTCCGCTGGTCACAGGATGGGACAGGAAGTGAAGATGGAGAAGAAGGCCAGCCGGAGAAAGGGGCAGCATGGACCCTGGAACTCGTGCCGGCTGAACAGGTGAGATTATTGCTGCGTTGGTCGTAGCCGAATCAAACGACGCACTCCCGACCTGCTGGCGATCGAGCAAAATTTTCCACTTTAAGACCGATTTTGGATGGAATTGGTCGATCGTTCCGCGTTTGCGTTATCTATTTCACAGCAGATTTAATGACAGTGATCGAATATGCTGTCTATCGGAGTGAAATCTAGTTAGTGTATGGGAACCTTAAGTCTCAACTTGAGAGAAACTGTCACTTGCATACCTAAATGTTAACTTTTTCAGGCAGAAAAAGAAAAAAAAGCAGAATAATTTGTTTGCTTAGCACTGTATATACACGTCTACCGCATCATGTCACCTTATGTATCCTCTTATGGCACCACTTACTTGTAATTTTTTTTATTTTTAAAGTAACATTTTCTTATTAAAGTCCACAGTGTCATTTTCAGGAGGTTTAAACCCAGGTGACATACTTACGCTGGTCCCCGTCGGAATCTATGCGCCAGGCACGTTTCGGCTTTATCTCCTTGGGTTAGATGTTAACGATGGTTAATTCAGATAACCTCAGGGAGAGGTGGGCAGGAGCATAGTGTGTGTGTAGGAACCTTTTGTGAGCAATTGAAATCAATACTCGCATGGGGTGGCTGCCCGATTGCAACTGGATTTGATAAGACATATCTCCACTTGGGACTTTAGGTCCTGTGGCTGCTCTCCAGCCTGCAGGTTTGGGTCAGTAGTGGAGGAGAATGTGCAGCATTTTTGTGGGTATACAATAAATGTATGTCTTTTCAATATTGACAGTTACTGTGCCTGCTTTTTGGAGGCAAGTCCACCACTGCCTCCCAAACATTTTTAAAAATGTTAGTATATTTTATTCTTTTGGCGCCTCTGTTCCTTATCTACAAGTACTGTGTCCACTCCTGGTGGAGGGGTGATTTACCCCCCTCTTTTTCTGGTCTACAGAGAGCGACTTCTTAATCCTGAGTGAGGACAGATCTAATCTCCTCAACTGCATTGACAGTGGTTACCTGGAGGGTAACCCTGGTTCGTGAGTATCCTTTTCTCACACTTTGACATTCACCCATTGCCAGTACATACTGCACTATATTAGGCTCTCGATGTTCCTTTTGTGTCCTCTGCGTGGGCACAGTACAGGGCGTCCTCGACATTGCGGTGGGTTGGAGGTTCATATTGGCAGGCGATCACAAGTCAGGCGCTCCCTGCACTTTGACTATAAAATGCAGTGACTTTTTTTTTTTCTTTTCTTTTTTTCCAGAAGAAAAAGTGCGTCTTATAGTCCAAAAAATACACAAGTATATAGAGTGGGATGTGAAACTTTGGGCAACCTTGTTAATTTTCATGATTTTCCTGTATAAAACATTGGTTTTTACAATAAAATTCAGTTAAATATATCATATAGGAGACACCGTGATATTTGAGAAGTGAAATTAAGTTTATTGGATTTCCAGAAAGTGCGCAATAATTGTTTTAATAAAATTAGGCAGGTGCTTCCGAGCATGGACATAAACTTAATTTCACTTCTCAAATATCACTTTGTGAGTCTATATGATATATTAAACTGATTTTTTTTTATTTATTTTTTAACGTAACAACCAACAATTTATACATGAAAATCATGAAAATGAACAAGGTTGCCCAAACTTCCGCATCCCACTGTATGTGGTACTCCTACCACTGTTTCATTAATGTATGTTTGTCTATTTTATGAATTGCCTAGATTGGACGCCTCTTTGGTTGCTCCCACGTTGTCGGAATCTGCGGAACAAACGAAAAATGTGCAATTTTGACCTCAGAGTTTGGTTTTGACGATGCCTTGAACTACAAAGAACCGGGACTTGCAGACAAGCTAAAAGCGTGCTGCCCAGGGGGAGTGGATGTCTACTTTGACAATGTTGGGGGAGAAATCAGTGATATTGTTATCAGTCAAGTAAGTAGATATGGTTAATTTTTAAATCTTGTGATCAATTGGCTGTGCGTTTTATGTGGATTATAATCAGTGAAATCCGAAAGTACTCGCCAACACCCTCTTCTGTGTAGCAGTATATACTGTAGATTTGCATGTCTAGGGTTGCATTCACAGTGGGACGTTATTGTGCTGCGTTATAACTTCATTATAATGCAGGTTAACGCACTGTAATGGTAAGCCTATGCGATGTTCACAGTTGTAACGTTGTAAAAGTTGCGTTACGGTAACTCACTGTTACCTTTAAACGCAGACATGATACAGAGCGGCATACTTTTCATTGCCTGTATGCTCCACTGTATCCACTGTATGCCACGGTAACGCAGCATTAGTGTGCATTACCACTTGTGGATTGCTAGTTACTGGCAGCTCCAAACTGGTCTTAAAATACTGAACATTTTGCTTGTTTTACCGAATGCTCTAATCTTTGAGAATGTACCTTTTTTTTTTTTTTTTTTTTTTTTTTTTTTTTTCCCTTCCTGCAAGTATTTACTGCAAAGCTTAACCACTTGTGGACCAGGTACGTTGAATCAACGTCCAGCAGGTGGTGCTACCGTTCTGACCAGACGTTGATTCAATGTCCAGCGCTAACAAACCGTCCCGACGCGATCGTGCGCACCCGGAGGAGGAGATTAAGCTGTCATATGACAGCTGGTTTCTCTCTCGAGTGATCAGCAGCCATCGCGCATGGCTGCTGATCACGTGATCACTACGATTACTGGCGGATCGTAGTGATCACTTTGACAGTGGCGGTGGCAGGGGGGGAAAGAAGAGGATCCACTCACCTCCCTGTCATTCCAGCGACGATCGGCGCCCCCCCTGCTTTGGCCGGCATCTCTGCTCCGTCTGACGTCAGCGGCGGGTCCCGGCTTGATGACGTCATCAAGCCACGACCCGACCTGAGCGTCATTTGGAGCGGAGATGCCGGAGAAGAGGGGGTTACTGCGGCTTATCGCTGGAGCCTGGAAGGTGAGTGAAAGCTGCAAGCTACAGGGGGGACACCTGCCTCCATGGGGGACACCATGCCCAGCCAGCCTCAGACGGGATCCGGCCGCCCGACCAGTCAGTAACGAGCCTAACTCCAGGGTGGTCCTGTTTCCGGGCGCTGTTTGTCGGCATGAAACGCGTTGTCGAGTGCACAAATAAATATTTACTTTTTACCCGAATCCTGATTTATGTATCTAACAGGAACCCTAAAAGGTAGGACACCAGATAAGCTATTGTTGGATACTGCCTTTTGGAGATCTCTGTACACTTAACAACATTAGAAACGGGCGCCTCCAGTTCTTACAGTACAATTGTATAAATGTGTAAATTACATATATTTTATATCAAAACAAATCCTATATTTTTTTTTTCAAATAGATGAAGAAAAACAGCCATATTATTCTATGTGGTCAGATTTCTCAATATAACAAGGATGTCCCTTATCCACCTCCTCTTATCCCTCAGACAGAGTCAACGTTGAAGGAGCAGAACATTACAAGGTTGGTAACATTCTATGCTGAGGCCTCTTTCACGCAGGAGGCTAAACGGTGTGCTTGTCAGACCGTTCAGCCCCCCAGCTTTGCATGCAACCGAATGGCCGTGTCTGGAACCCCACACGTGTCATCATCTCATACATGGTGGTGTTACGCAACAGCAAAACGACATGTCATCTCTGCACCGCCCTTGCAGAGTGCTAGCAAGTGCCTGGCTGCTTCATGGGAGCAGCTGACATGCGGTGAATTCTCCACCTTCAGCCTCCCATGTAAAAGAGGCTTACATATCTTAGTTTCTCAGTAGTGTATCTTAGTTTCCATAAAAGACTGTATATGCCTGTCACCTTTTACATGTCCTGTAAGGTGTGAGAGGAGACTTCAGATACCTCATTCACCATATGTCAGCCTACTACATTCAACAAACATCTGCAGTCTTGGTGGTTAGAGTGCACCATGTAACAGCTGGATGGAGGCATAGATTTAAAGCGTACCTGAACTCAAAACTTCCCCTCTGCTCTAAAAGATAAGCAACAACATAATGACTTCTAAAGAAAAACCTTTCTTTGTTACAGCTGATACAAATCCTTTAATAAATCCGTAGTGTGCCTTCTTCCTGCTTTCATGGAAGCAGACATAGGGTTAACATTCTGTTTACAAATTAGCTGCTCTGCCATGACAGAGGAGATTCCTGAGGTGACACAGCTGAGAGATCAAGTTACAGTTGTGATTAGTCACAGATGAGGGAGAATAAAACTCTCAAAATACATACAGGGTGCATTTCTTTGTTCTCCTTCTGTCTTGAGGAAGAGATCAGGTCATCTTTAACTAATAGAAGTGCTATTCAAATGCCCCTCTTCCACCTAGAAGTGTACCTGTGAAGGAAAAATTGCAAAATATAGATATTTTTTCTAGACACTTTGGGCCATATGCAATTCACTTTTTCAACTGAGTTTTCTCCTAGGTGATATTTTTAAACTTGTCAATAAAATGCCTTTTAAGCCCTCAGAAGTCAAGAACATGCTCAAAATAATTTTGATAGTACTTTTTAAGCAACTTTGTTTTTTTTTGTATTTTTTTTTAAGTTGAAAAGTGCTGGAAAGTTATTTAAAATCAAAGATGAAAAATTATCTCCTAGGAGAAAACTCAGGTGAAAAAGAGAACTGCATATGGCCCTTTTTCTCCCGAGTTATCTCCTAGGAGTAGAAAACACCAGAAAACCGCTCACACCACCCTGGGATAGTGCTGGATCCAGGACAGGCCAGTCCAACGAGACAGAAGCAAAGGAGGAGGATGTCCGCACGATATCCCTCAATCAAGTTCCTTTATTATGGACGTATCCACACCAAATCACACATCATATAGCTGACATGTTTCGAACCGAACGGTTCTTACTCATAGCTATGAGTAAGAACCGTTCGGTTCGAAACATGTCAGCTATATGATGTGTGATTTGGTGTGGATACGTCCATAATAAAGGAACTTGATTGAGGGATATCGTGCGGACATCCTCCTCCTTTGCTTCTTATCTCCTAGGAGATCATTTTCATATTCTCTTTAAAATAACTTTTAAGAATTTTACAAAAAAAAACTACCCAAACGCTGGTGAAAAAGAAAAGTACTATCACCCATATTTTGAGTATTTTCTTGCTTGCTGGTGGCTTAAAAGGCATTTTATCACAAGGTGTCAAAATATCACCTAGGAGAAAACTCAGGAGTAAAAGTGAATTGCATATCGCCCCTGTATTTATATTTTTTGGACTATAAGACTCACTTTTCATGTCCCAAAAGTGTGTGTGTGTGGGGGGGGGGGGGGGGGGGAGGTGGGGGGGTAGTCATTTAATCTTTATAGTCCAAATGTAGGGAGTTCCTGATTTGTGATCGCCTGCCAACACGAACCTCCAACCCGCCGCAATGTTGGGAACACCCTGTACTGTGCCCATGCAGAGGAGGACACGGGCACTAATTGAGGACACACAGGGGCATAGAGGAGGACACAAGGAAGACGGAGGCAGACACAAGGTGGACAGAGGACACAGGGTGACACGAGGTACAAAAGGGGCATATTCCACAAGATGCCCCTTCACCATGGATGCACCAAGTTTACTATACTTTTTTTTTCCCTTGGGTTTTGCCCTTTAAACCTAGTTGTGTCTTATGGTCAGGAGTGTCTTTTTTAGTCCAAAAAATACGGTACTTACCTCACCATAGGGAAGCCTTTGTATAGTCCGGAGGCTTCCCCATTCACCTTAACCCCACTGATCCAGTGTTGGGACCTTCTGAACTCCCATCCGTGTATGAGCACAGCCTCTTCCTGTCTGAAAGTTTAACATTAGCCAAAAGTAAAAATTTCACGGCGTGATTGCAGTGTGCAAAGGAGAGCAACGCAGTGGTATGTGGATCCAGCATGAAAATACCTCTGTGCTTACCTTGGGCAGCTTTGCTTCCGGTCAGGAGTATTGTCAGGCAAAATTCAAACTAGCTTTCCAGCCACTGGGAATGGGACGCCATATTGTCGTTTCCATTCATTGTTTCCCTATATCAGTGCAGTGTGTCATCGGTTGTGGAAATTTACCATTGGATGCTCATAAGACAGCCTAAAGATAGAGCAAGTAGCATCCGCTGAATGAGACCAGTCAGAGGCTGTTGGTGTGAACGTCACTATAGAACCCATGTGACTGCATTGTCACTTTTGTTCCTCTGTTGCTCACCCGGCAACGGGAATGATGGGAAAATGCCAGGTGTAAGTGGCAGTGCGAAATTAGTTTTATAATGTAAAACTAGCTTGACTCATCTTTACTCTATAACTTTATCCATAAAATGAATTCAATATTTTGTAATCCAAACATTCATGCCTGATCTATCATTTGAATCTGTCTGTTTTTGTTCTGCCCAGGGAAAGGTTCTTGGTCCTAAATTATGCAGATCAATTTGAAGCTGCTACTCTACAGCTCCGCGAATTGGTCAGATCAGGAAAACTTAAGGTAAAGCAGATAATCCTTACAGTCCATGATACAACTCAATGGCCTCAATTCACTAAGCTAATCTCCTGTCTTTAATAACATTTCTAGAGGTATCCCCATGGTGATAAGGCATGTAGTATTCAGGAAACATTTTACCTCAGGCAAACCAAAAGTTAACTCTTCAATCCTTAAAATAACTCCAGAATTCTAAAGTTAAAGACAGGCTGTTAATTAGCTGCGTGTGAAAATAACTACAGAGGAGGTAACTTAAGGAATGAAGAGATAAGATAACTCTCACTGTGTGGAGGTAAGTTTTTTTTTTTTTTTTTTTCCCCTTGCCTTATTATCTCTAGCATGATCTTAGTGAATTGAGGCCTATCTCTACCTGAACAAGGTGTGCTGTGCATATAAAACATAGGTGTTTGACCAAACTGCTGGTAATGGGTGCGTAGCAGCAGACGCTGATTATTTTCATGTCATTTGGCAATGCATGGATATTCAAGAGTACTGGAAACAAGTTTGAATGCAAACATTCAGGATGTATTGTTGGTTACTTTACCATTTCTCTGCAAAACCATGTTGCTAGGTGTTATTATTGAAGAGATCGGTACAAAGGCTCATAAATTGCTGTTTCGTTTATCAGTTACCAATGCCCCCAAGCTTATCGGGCCCTCCCTATATTTAAAGAGGAACTTTAACCAAGTATTGAACTTCATCCCAATTATTTGCCAATATTGCCTTTACTACAAATCTTTATATTTTCTCAGAAGAATCATCAGGGGTCTATATATGGCTGATATTAAAAAAAGCTATATAGCTAAAAATTAAAATGAGACTATTTTCTTTGCTACTAATGTTCTATTAATTGGAGACGCACACTGAAATCTCCATTCACTCCACCTGGTTTTGTCAGATAACTGCTCAAACAGGACCTGCTGGTTTTCCCTGACTGAAGCGAAAAAAAAAATTATGATATAATGAATTGGTTGTGTAGTTCAGCTAAGAAATGAAGCATTATGAACAAAAAAATAAGTAGAAAAGGAAATAGCCGACACCATCCAATATAAATGCTCTTTTATTCTTCAATTCCCATGACAGCCATTATTGCAACGTTTCTGAGTAACAAGAACTCCTTTCTCAAGCCAGGCTGTATGTCAAATACATTTTAAGCACAGAATACATTTAATTTTATCCTGAACATGGTAGACTACTAGCCAATAGCGCTGCGCTATAGCTCTCTGCCAATCACTACAGTCCGTGCACTAGCCGGACCTGATGGGGAACTGCGCTGCTATGTGTCTATTGGACACAGTGTGTAAAGCCCTGCCCTCTCTATCTTCAAAGTAATTGGTCGCCAGCATGTGTCCAAAAGGCCGCCTCACACGGCGGACCTGACGGGAAACTCCGTGACATGACGTGTGCAGAAGATGCGTCATCCGCATCCTATCCGCCCACTGCACACGTCATGTCACGGAGTTTCCCGTCAGGTCCGCCGTGGGCGGAACGCCGGGACTACACGTGACATAGGCGGCCTTTTGGACACATGCTGGCGACCAATTACTTTGAAGATAGAGAGGGCAAGGCTTTACACACTGTGTCCAATAGACACATAGCAGCGCAGTTCCCCATCAGGTCCGGCTAGTGCACGGACTGTAGTGATTGGCAGAGAGCTATAGCGCAGCGCTATTGGCTAGTAGTCTACCATGTTCAGGATAAAAGCAAATGTATTCTGTGTTTAAGATGTATTTGACATACAGCCTAGCTTGAGAAAGGAGTTCTTGTTACTCTGAAACGTTGCATTAATGGCTGTCATGGGAATTGAAGAATAAAAGAGCATTTATATTGTATGGTGCCGGTTATTTCCTTTCCTGCTTTACATTGGCCCAGGAGTGCTGCTGGGTCCAAGCCACGGCACATCATCTGCTTTACTGGTGTAGTGCTTCACTATCCTTTTGTACTTGAACAAAAACATAAGTCTAATATTTGTTTCCAGTACAGGAAGAGTTAAACTCCAGTTGTTATCTATGCAAATAGCCATTGAGCTCTATGACTTTGAAAGTCGCAGAGAGCTCTGACTTCTGATTAGGTTATTTTAAAGCGGATCCGAGATGAAAAATTAACTATAACAAGTAACTTGTCTATATATCATCTAAAGTTTAGATAGTTTACACAGCAAATCTAACTGAAAACCAATTTAATATAATATGATTATTTCTTCCTGTGATATGACAGCAGCCATATTGTTAGTAAACATTACACAGAGGCAGGCTTATCTGCATCTTGAGCAAAAAAACTAATCCCCCTCCCTCCTCCCCTCCTCCTCTCTGCCTCTGAAATCTTTGGCTAGTAATACCTCCCCCTCCTCCTGCCCAGATTGAGCTCCCATGAACCCTTGCTGCTGTCTGAAAGTGCCTTGGAAAACCTGTGGGTGTGGCTTGTTTAGTTTATAGGGTATAAGAGGATTAAAACAAAAAAGTATTTGGCTTGAGGAATGCCCTAAAAACAATAGGAAAGGAACACAATTATGCAATGAGTAAAAGTTCAGCTCGGATCCACTTTAACTGTTTTTTTTTTTTTGTTGTTTTTTGGTTTGTTTTTTTGTTGTGTTTGCAGAGAACAGTTCAGGACAGGTCAAAAGTTCACTGCCTGTTCTGTAAAAACATTTAGAATGCTGAGTAATGTTAAACTGCAAATATTAGAGAATGAGTAGGGTGTAAATTGCAAGTATGTTATAAAAAAAGCAGCAATGTTATATAAAAAAAAAAGCTGTGTAACTGAAAATAAATGAGAATTTTTTTTTTTTTTTTGCTACCAATGTTCTAGTAACTACCCCTACTACACAACAAATTCATATTATCATATTTTTTTTCGCTTCAGTGTCTCTTTAAAACCTACAGACCAGTAACATGCTCCTTGCTTCCAATTGTGATGAATTTGACATCTGGGAGCTTGCAATGTGTAAATGAGACATACAAATAATTAGATCTACCTTTGAAGCCATGGGATACCAGCCTACAGTGTATTTGTGCCTTTAAAGAGACTCTGTAACATTCAAAAGATCCCCTGGGGAGTACTCACCTCGGGTGGGGGAAGCCTCCGAATCCTAATGAGGCTTCCCACGCCGTCCTCTGTCCCACGGGGGTCTCTCCGCAGCCCTCCGAACAGCCGGCGACTGTGCCGACTGTCATTTCAATATTTACCTTTGCTGGCTCCAGCGGGGGCGCTGTGGCGGCTTTCCATTCCGAACTACACGGAAATACCCGATCTCATTCGGGTCCGCTCTACTGCGCAGGCGCAGGAAACTTGCGCCTGCGCAGTAGAGCGGACCCGACGGCGATCGGGTATTTCCGTGTAGTTCGGAGCCGACAGCCGTCAGAGCGCCTGCGCAGGAGCCAGGAAGGTAAATAATGACGTCACCGCTGCCCGGACTCCACGGAGGGCTGCAGCGAGACCCCTGACGGATGGAGGACGGCGTGGGAAGCCTCATTAGGATCCGGAGGCTTCCCCCACCCGAGGTGAGTACCCCCCAGGGGATCTTTTTATATTACAGTTCCTCTTTAAGCTGAGAATAATAGGCTGAATTATACACGAAACTCATTGAGACATCGAGTATATCCTGGCCATTCTATTTATTGCTATTAGAGTATATGCCCCCATTCCCTTTAGATTGTAAGCTTGCAAGGGCAGGGCTCTCCCCCTTTTGTGTCTTGGAAATCATTATACATTTTATTCATCATGTTACTTTTATCACTGTCATTACCAATTCTGTATTTTGTATTATTTTTGTATTTTGTCACTAATTATGCATTTTGTATATTGGTGTACACAATTGTCTGTATTATGTACCCCATGTTCGTTTCTTACTTACTTACTCAGTGTGACCCCACTTTAGTTCATATAGTGGGTGGTCACTACATGGGAATGAATTCTGTTCAAAAGCCCCCATACAAGGGAGCACTCGAAAAATTGTATGAGGAATTGTTATTGTATATAACACTTAGTACTTAAATGGCTATATCAGCTTTTGTCTGTTCTAGCTATATGCAAATTATCTTAAATATGTTTTATGTGTTTATAATAAAATACTGTATATGTTTTAAATATTACATGATCTGTCTCAATCTCTAAATATATATAGAAGCTGGTTGTCCCCGAAAGCCCTATTTGCCCATATCAAGATTAGCATCTTATTAGGGCTAAAAGGCACATACCTATATGTAACTTTATTGGATATTATTTACCAGGACCTATTTGGTCCATCTATATTTAGGGTATTTGAATCAGAATGTTCTATTAATTATCAGTACTACACATACAAATCATTTTTTTTTTCACTTCATCATTACTTTAAGCTCAGGGCTCCTTTTCCTTATTATGTTATGGTGATACTGTTGTAATTTAGTACTTGCATATTCCATTATGCAAGTTTATGTAACCGAGGCACCAAATAGGATAGAAACATCTAAAATCTGTTTCAAAAGGGCGAAGTTTAGGTGGACTTACCTCCCTCGTAGACGAACAGACTGAAAACAGTTATTTTCCCCCAAAAATAACATTTATTTACTGATCCAAATTGCAATGCGTTTCGCAGGTCACAACCCTGCTTCATCAGACAAAAAATGGAGAGAACAAAAAGGGTCTGCTTACTGGCCAAGCGCCTCTGTCTTTTCTTGTCCTTTATGACTGACAGAGATTGTAGTCTGTAGCTTGGCAAGCTGTTCTATCAACCACTTCTTTTTGTCTCCCTCATTGTGTATATACAGATAGGGATGGTCAATGAGATGCAAATAATTCAGAGTTGATGCAGAATTATACAAATTTTGTAATGCATTTTGAAAATGAACCAATCAAACCCTGTCAATGTGAAATCTGATTATTTTTTAAGCTGCATAAATGAGCATATATAATGTGCATTGTCTTGCATTAACTCAGAATTGTTTGCATTTCATTGACTATCCTTATATAATAGTTAAATCTGTTCAATACGCCTACCTAGTATATGATATTACATACATTGTAAGTGGTAACCATTTTCTGTTGTTTTTCTGAACAGGTTAAGGAAACTGTTGTCCATGGGATTGAAAACACAGCAGGTAACTGTTGCTTTTGATATACATAAAATCAGTACTAAGTGGTTGAGATGTAAGTTTTCTAGCTTAGCATTCATATGGTTTTAGGTTCAAACATTGCAAAGTATACTATGTATATTGCCTGTCCCCATCTTCTTATAATCCACTGTACAAACTGTACTCGTACACTCTGGCCCAGAACTTCTCCTACCGCGATTAACCCGATTAGCTGAAACACCTCTCGATAAGAAAAATGTTTGTACCTCTGTGTCTCGAAGTAGTATATGAAGTAGTATAGCATCTTGCAATTTTAAATTCCCATTTTATCTACCCCAATATATTTTGGTTTACCTGCTGCTGTTTGGCATTGGATATGGATGCTTAACTTATTACCGACAAATATTCTGAAGTCTTTTTCCAAGTCTGAAGCTCCCAGCTGTGTCCCATTTAGATTATATGGTGCTGTGCCATTTGTAGAGCCAAGCCCCATGACCACTCAGAAATGTGCTCTCCCAGTAATGCTTACCCTCTGTAGGGCTGCCCACAGCAATTCTCTTTCCAGTCTTCTCCCCTCTTCTTCCTCAGTAGAGCAGAGAAAGCGGCTTGACTAAAGGCCGGTATGCACGCAAGATCAATGTCATCTAGTGCGGATTGATACTCAATCCCAGGGCGGAGGCTGATAGATGTCACTAGCCTGCAGGCTATCAAGGTATTTTGTCGCTTTGGGGGGGAGGGGTGGGCGGAAGGACGACAGAGCGGTGCGGGAGTGATGTCACTTTGGAGCCGGGTAAGCAAGGTGAACAACGATCTCAGCCGAAGTGATCCGCCAGGACAGATTGCTGGCTGCACAGTCAAGAGGGGTCAGGCGCTGCCATACAAACACAGAATTCTCGCCAGAGACTGTCATTATTGTCTGCCTTGGCCAAGTTTCATGTGTACAGTGATTAACCACTTAAGCTTAACTGGACGAATATATTTGTCCAGTGTAGTTGTGGAGACTGTACCACCAGTTTGTTACTAAATGAGGCATATGTGGTATCATTTTAACCGTGAAGAGTTGTAAAATACATTTTGGTGTGTCCTGGGCGCAGGTCACATAAAAAAAATGGGTAGGGGCAAATGCAATCCAACATAAAAAATGTTTTTAATCCTATGATCAAACTTGAGAAAGTCTTAGCAAAACTACAAGAGACATATGTGGTAACATTTTAACCCTGATCAATTATAGAAAGGAGTTTAGAGGGTTTTAGGGTTGAGGCCCGTGTCTTGTGTATTCTTTTTAGTCACAAACTGAATCAAAAGCAATTACATGTTTGCATATTTTGTACAAAAATAAGACTTGTAAAATGAAAACAAAGTGACAGAATATAAGAAACATGTATTGTTAAATTTTTAAATATGTATGTCATGAGGCGCCCTGGTGTAATAAAAGCATCTAAAAACAGTTTAAAAACGGGAAATAAATTTGAGGTGGCTTACCTCAGTGACGAAAAAATCTTTGTATTTTACAAAGGTTTTTATTAGTAGCACAGGCAACGCGTTTCGCGGGTCAGAGCCCGCTTCCTCAGGCCAATAACAGTGCCTACATCAGTAAAAAGAGGCTCCTTAGCATACCAGAATATTACAATATACATATATATACATATATACAACATAACGTTATCACATGAATTGCATATTTACATACTTTCATATCCACCTGTGCACACCTACAAGGGCGGTCCATATATATATTATCATCAATTGGGAGTATTGACAACTGATACAGTTATTAGTGTTCAGGAGGCGTGCATAAATAAAAATGCAAAATTGCAAAAAAATAAAAAAATTCATATATAATAATAATAATAATAATACTGCTGCAAATGCTGCAAATGTATGCATCTAGAAACCATTATAAAAATGAACAAGTAGTGAATAAATAATAGAATTGGGAGTATTGACAACTGATACAGTTATTAGTGTTCAGGAGGCGTGCATAAATAGAAATGCAAAAAAAAAAAAAAAAAAAAAAAAAAAAAAAAAATTAATAATACTGCTGCAAATGTATGCTTCTAGAAACCATTATAAAAAATGAACAAGTAATGAATAAATAATAGAATTGCTGCAAATCAATGTATATAAAAATCCTAAGGGAATGACATTGTCATTGAAAATAAAATTGCTGCAAGTTTATATGTATAAAAATCTAGGGGGATTCATAGGAGTTGTAATAAAATTATTTACATACATGAATCAATTGGTGATAAAAAATGTGGTACTAAGAAGACTTGGCCAGCTCTATATAGAGAGGGAAGTTAGGGAGAAAGGAACACACAGCAGACAGTGCTAGACTCTATGGTCTGCGCTTATCTGCAAATTAAAAAGAGCTGGTCACAAAGTAAGTTACAAAAACACATAATGTGCATCATCTGAATGTCCAGCAGCAGGGGGAGCGCTTGTAGGCAGACAGTAATAAAGAGCAGGTTAAGATTCACTTACCAAACTAAATGACAGATTCAGCAAAGGGAGCCTCTAGTGGGAGGCATCTCTCACTGGGCTAAATAGATTTTGAATGTAATTAGCAGCTGCAGGATTGCACACTTGCTGAGGGTGAGGAGGGATGTGGCTTGTTTGTGATGTCATCACACAAGCCGCTCCTACCGGAAGTTTAGGCGGCACCATTTTGGAAGAGGTCGCCTCATAGGCTCCCAATGTATTTGCCAGTCTTTCTATGTTTTCAGGTAATGTATTTTTATCACCACTAGATGGCAGCATAGGATTAGAAATAGAATGGATTTAGAGAAATGCTAGGTAATGTATTTTTATCACCACTGGATGGCAGCATAGGATTAGAAATATAATTTTTTCATGAATGGATTAAAGTTAGTCGTGGTTGCTACAGAAATTAGAAGATTGATGTTGGAATATATAAAAATATTTATTTCTACCATGTTGTTCTGTAAATAAGGGGTGATAAGAGTATTTTTATATGAGGAATATTGTAGGAGGAAAATTAAAGGAGGTCAGTATTTGGATGGTAAATAGTTGTTATATTAACTTTGATGGGGTGATGGTGACAATGTGGTCTCTAATGAATAGGGATGTGTTGTAAATGGGGACATATAAATGATAATTTGTATGCGGTTGTAAATGCACATTACTCATGATTGCATGGTGTGAGGGAAATCGTGAGAAGTGTGGGGTAAGGTTGTGGCAATAGCAAGGATAGGGAAGTGAGTCGGTGGGGGAAGTGGTAAAGTTGAAGGTGAAGGAAGGTGTAACGCTATAGGTGGTGTTGGCAGGAACAGTGGGTGGCTTGGGGGGGGGGTGGGTTAAAAGTTGTGTTCCAGGCACTCATTTAGCCCTTCTGGCTTAAGTGTTCTAAGATTGAAGATCCAATACATCTCTCGTGCTCGTAATCGAGCCATCCGTTCAGTAGGGGAAAGGTTGTCTGGGATGTGTTCAATTGGTGTAAAAATGAAAAGTTTTGAATTTGAATCATGATGTTCTGCAAAATGCCTGGATAGGCTGTGTTTGGGGTATGCTTTGTTAATATTTCTTTTGTGTTGGCCTATACGGGCTCTCATCTGTTGGCTTGTTCTGCCAACGTATTGCTTGTCACAAGGACAAGTTATCACATAAATAACATATGTTGTGTTACAGCTGAAAGAGTGGCGAATATTGAATGTTTCGTGTGTAATATTGCATGTGAAGGAAAGAGTACCTGGATGTAGATATTCACATGCCCGACATTTGCTGGAATTACATCTTAGTATGCATGGTCTGTTGTAAGCGAAAGGTTCACCTGAGGTAAGAGCTCTGGGTTTACTTGGTGCAAGTATGTTTTTTAAAGTTTTTGCTCTTCTGAAAACTAGTTTAGAAATAAATATTTTTATATATTCCAACATCAATCTTCTAATTTCTGTAGCAACCACGACTAACTTTAATCCATTCATGAAAAAATTATATTTCTAATCCTATGCTGCCATCCAGTGGTGATAAAAATACATTACCTAGCATTTCTCTAAATCCATTCTATTTCTAATCCTATGCTGCCATCTAGTGGTGATAAAAATACATTACCTAGCACTTCTTGAAATTCAGTCCATTGAAAACATAGAAAGACTGGCAAATACATTGGGAGCCTATGAGGCGACCTCTTCCAAAATGGTGCCGCCTAAACTTCCGGTAGGAGCGGCTTGTGTGATGACATCACAAACAAGCCACATCCCTCCTCACCCTCAGCAAGTGTGCAATCCTGCAGCTGCTAATTACATTCAAAATCTATTTAGCCCAGTGAGAGATGCCTCCCACTAGAGGCTCCCTTTGCTGAATCTGTCATTTAGTTTGGTAAGTGAATCTTAACCTGCTCTTTATTACTGTCTGCCTACAAGCGCTCCCCCTGCTGCTGGACATTCAGATGATGCACATTATGTGTTTTTGTAACTTACTTTGTGACCAGCTCTTTTTAATTTGCAGATAAGCGCAGACCATAGAGTCTAGCACTGTCTGCTGTGTGTTCCTTTCTCCCTAACTTCCCTCTCTATATAGAGCTGGCCAAGTCTTCTTAGTACCACATTTTTTATCACCAATTGATTCATGTATGTAAATAATTTTATTACAACTCCTATGAATCCCCCTAGATTTTTATACATATAAACTTGCAGCAATTTTATTTTCAATGACAATGTCATTCCCTTAGGATTTTTATATACATTGATTTGCAGCAATTCTATTATTTATTCATTACTTGTTCATTTTTTATAATGGTTTCTAGAAGCATACATTTGCAGCATTTGCAGCAGTATTATTAATTTTTTTTTTTTTTTGCATTTCTATTTATGCACGCCTCCTGAACACTAATAACTGTATCAGTTGTCAATACTCCCAATTCTATTATTTATTCACTACTTGTTCATTTTTATAATGGTTTCTAGATGCATACATTTGCAGCAGTATTATTATTATTATTATTATATATGAATTTTTTTATTTTTTTGCAATTTTGCATTTTTATTTATGCACGCCTCCTGAACACTAATAACTGTATCAGTTGTCAATACTCCCAATTGATGATAATATATATATGGACCGCCCTTGTAGGTGTGCACAGGTGGATATGAAAGTATGTAAATATGCAATTCATGTGATAATAACGTTATGTTGTATATATGTATATATATGTATATTGTAATATTCTGGTATGCTAAGGAGCCTCTTTTTACTGATGTAGGCACTGTTATTGGCCTGAGGAAGCGGGCTCTGACCCGCGAAACGCGTTGCCTGTGCTACTAATAAAAACCTTTGTAAAATACAAAGATTTTTTCGTCACTGAGGTAAGCCACCTCAAATTTATTTCCCGTTTTTAAACTGTTTTTAGATGCTTTTATTACACCAGGGCGCCTCTTATACTCTTATTGTGCAATCATACCCCCTTACCTCACCCGTCTGAGGGGTGGGTACAGACCACACGTGGCTTCGACCACGGCGGATATCTGTCCCCTTTCTTTTACCAAGGAGAGCGACCGCATCCAGGTCCCTAGGGACCACCCCGAGTGGAGTCGGGTTTGTTGTCTCCACCTGCTTCCTGTGGTCGGTTGCCCCTCTGCAACCCACCTTTGTGAGTAGTGTCTTTCTTTTATTACGTTCAATTGTTTTTGACATACTACACTATTGGGCTCCCACTTTTGTCTCCTGTATCTTTTCACTAGAGGGTGTTATTGACACCCACATCCCACTATGTATGTCATGAAGTTATATTACTATTTTTGCAAATAAGGTCTCATAATCATCGATAGTGTACAGTGTTGATATGTGAAAATTGCTCTCCATCCTGAAGTGGTGAAAGTGAACCTTAAAGTGAACCTCCAGACTAAAAATCGACTCAACAGCACTGAAAAGGCCTGGTGTTTCTTTAACAGTCTCACAGCATCAGAACTTTGTTTCTCTTATAAAAGCTTCATTTTTAGCTGCACAGAAGAAAACTGCCTGGGCATTTTTCCCCCGATGCTGTGCAAAGCATGATGGGATTTCTGATGTTGTTGTTCTCGTTCTGCTGTTTTGGTGCAATTTTTATTTTATTTATTTTTTTACATTTTGATTTTGACATTTAAAGCCTAGGGTGTGCAGCTGGGAGGGGTTATCAGGACACAGGGCAGTTGGAACTGTGTCTTATGCTCCCTGTCACCTCCTTTCAACCAAAATGATGGCTGCCCCCATGACAAAGATGGCAGCCCCCATGAATCACAAACATTTGCCTGTTTTAAAACAGGGTGGTTAAAAAATTATATTACCTATCTATTCTAATTAACATAACGTAACTTAATGACAGAATGTTTGTTTAGGCTGAAGTTCCTCTTTAAAGAGACTCTGAAGCGAGAATAAATCTCGCTTCAGAGCTCATAGTTAACAGGGGCATGTGTGCCCCTGCTAAAACGCCGCTATCCCGCGGCTAAACGGGGGTCCCTTCACCCCCAAACCCACCCCCGCAAGACTTGGTCGCAAGTTGGTCGTAAATCATCTTCTTCCTGGAGGTAGGGCTAACGGCTGCAGCCCTGCCTCCAGTCGCGTCTATCAGACGCGCATCGGCGCCTCTCCCCCCTCAGTGAAGGAAGACTGAGAGGGGCGGGGAGAGGCGGAGATACGTGTCTGACAGACGCGCGTGGGGCAGGGCTGCGGCGGTTAGCCCTGCCCCAACCAGGAAGCGCTCCCCCGCTGCACCGAGGGGATTTGGGGGTGAAGAGACACCCGTTAAGCCGCGGGTTAGCGGCGTTTTAGCAGGGGCACACGTGCCCCTGCTATCTATGAGGTCTGAAGCGAGATTTATTCTCGCTTCAGACTCTTTAACTGACCTTGAAAAAATAAGAGTTTAACTTGCCTGGGGCTTCTACCAGCCCCCTGCAGTTGGCCTGTGCCTGCACCAGGACATACTGATCCTCAGGTCCCCTGCAGCAATCTAGTTTCGTTTCTGGCCACTCAGTGGTCACTGCGCCTGTACAGCTATGGCTGTGCATGTCCTTTATCATGCTCCCATCGCCGTCCTGCACATACGCAGTATGAGAAATCTGTTTCTGCACAGGACGGTGACGTGTAGCCAGGGCCACGCAGACGCAGTGGGGCCGCCAACTAGCCTGGAGGATCGGTCTGTTCCGGCACAGGACATCTGCAGGGGGCTGGTAAGTTAAACTTTTTTTTTCAGTTAAGGTTCACTTTAAGATTTGAGCTGAGCAGAGTGTCAGCATTCGTACTAAAACTGCCACACAAAATGAGCAATAAAGATAAATTCTAATGAGAGCATTGAAGATGTGGACATGGCATAAGGCTTAGTTCACACTGTAAATTGTGCTTGCTTGTCTGATGCTTACCATGTGCTTTTGTATGCATTAAAACGTATACCCCCACACCTGCTAATAATGCAAATGAAAACTGGAACAGCATACAGAAAAAAAGCCAACCTGCCAGCTATAAAAAATTAGATGCAGATGATCAGCAGGACAGCCAGGCAACTATTATTGTTTAAAAGGAAATAAATATGGCAGCCTCCATATACCTCTTACTTCAGGTGTCCTTTAACCCCGTACTAGCAGTTTTTACTGTTTTGTGCAAAAAAAAGTAAATCTATCAAAAAAGGCACTGTAGTGAAATATATGTAAGGCAGTAAATTGAGGATACCCAATTTCACTGAAATTTTTCCTGGTTTCAGCATCAGAAATACTTTAAACACCTATGTATGTACAGTATAAGCTCGTTATAGTAAAATCCAAGGAACCAGGAAAAGTGGTTGCTGTATCAGAAGTTTACCATTTTGAAAATTGTCGTAGAAATTGCTCAGTATGCCCTGGTGCATTCTCTGCTGCAATGGACCAACTTTGTCCTCCCATTGGAGATACAGTACAAGCATTTGTACATTTGGTGGACAAAGTTAAGCATACCTTAGGGCTGCATGCCAGGCTGGACAAATCACTGGTACAGTATCCAGGGCCCCTTAAAAATTGTCACTGAATAAAAGGCAGCCACTCGCTTCCCGTGAGTGGCTCCAATACCTCCGTGAGTGGAACTTACAGGACGATTCCTGGAAAACGTTCTGCTCACACATGAGCCAATCTTGAAGCCTCTCTTCAAAATGCAGCCAATCATGCATGATAAGCCACTTGGATCTGTGAGTGGTTCCAAAACCTCCATGGGTGGGACTTGGCACTCTCCTCTCCACTCTAAGTTTTTGCAGCGAGTAGGCTGTCACAGGAGCCCCAGTGGTCGGAACGCGAAATGCCTTCCAAACGGTGCCAGCGCACGAATCGTGCGAACTCTGGTCGCAGTCAATGCGTAGGAACTGTTGGGAATTGGCCGCAGACAAACCAGAAGGGAGCCTGTGAGCTACGGTAATTACAACTTTACACACTATTTTAGGGTATAACTGCCACCACCTCTGTTTTCTGAGACAGAGGAACTCACTAACTGGTTATTTCTCGACCTGCAAATAAAAACAGTTAACACACTCTATTCTGTCTAGATATCAACAATAGTAGCATCTCTTCAGAAGTCTGGTTCAGTTGTGCGGCTGATAAGCAAGGTAGCGGAACAGTGAATGACTTTGAAGTCTTTTATTCACGGCAATATAAATAATTAAAATATACAGACAATTATTAAAATCAACAATTATTAAAACCGTAATAGCCAGTATGAAATAAAAAAAGGAGAAAATACTTAGGGTTTGTAGTAATTTGTCCGTTCTGGGAAAACTTGTAGAGTTCCTTTTGTTCAGTTCAGCAAAGTTTAAAATCCAAGCAAAATGTAAAATCTCCTTTGTTCAGTTCAGACAAGATGGTCGATCAAGATGGCCGCTAGCCATGTGTCCTTTGTTTCAACTCAGACAAGATGGCCGCCAACCACATGGTCCCCTGGCTGGCAGTGTGCTTTCGTGAAGGTGGAATTTGGAGGACTGAGGGCCCGCCTGCCGGCCATGTGCTTTTGATGAAGCTGGTTTTAGGGTGTGGCAACGCCGGCCCCCTCTGAGTTGCCCACCAATGACAGTTCATTCCCTCTGAGAGATTTTAGGGCTAAACTTATAAAATGCCGTAACTCATGAACGATACACGTTATATTTAGGGGGATAACAGATTCATACTTGTCGGAAAATACAGATTAATATGACATCAGACATGGCTAGGGCAGCGGGTCAGGTTCCTGAGAAGATTCATACCTGGGTTGTAGGGGCCCCGTGCCCCTCTCGACTGGTATCAAGAGATTCAGCATGACCCTACGATCCAATGATACAGCTCTCATAACTACCCTATTTACTGTATTCTGTAAATAGGCAAAAGATTATATAATACATTCATTTCTTCCTGGTAAGGCTGCAGCCAGGCTGTCTGGTGTCAAGCTGTAACTAGCTTCCTTCTATCTCCCTGTATGAAAAGGACCTTTTGGTTCCTTTAACATCTGAATGTGAAATCAGCTTGGACAAGCTTTGAGTTTACATCTCTGGCTAACAGGTCACAGGCACCAGGTTTCATGAAAAGAACTCTGCTGCTCTTATGAAGACAGCAGAGACCCTCCAGGCTGAACTGCCTGGTATCCACAGACATGAGATTCTGATTTGGCAGCGCAACGGCAATCGAGGCAGGAAACCGGTTGCGTTTTCGTTTCTCACGGCTGTTCCGTGACATAGGCCCACTCTGATCTGCACTACAAGTGAAAGTATCCTGTACTGCGCTCCACACGCTACTAGGAGCGTCATCGCTAACAATGGAAAAAATACCTGGAAGTGCATAAAGTCCCGTGGGAGGACTGTGACGATACTTTTATCAGTGATTGCAAAGTGGAAATGTCGCCTTCTCTTTTGTTTACGTTCACATTATTCCTCATTTTTCCTAGGCTGCTTATTTGTGCTGTACTGTATATCTAGTGCCGGTGCCATTCTTCTTGTCTTACAAATGTTATCAGGTATTAACCAACTTGCAACCAGCCTGAAGAAAACAGCCAACCATGGGTTTTACTCTGACATATGATGCATGCACCACCTACTGTTTACTAGTCTAGAGTCAACATCACGTAGGAGCCAAAAAACATGTTTGATATAATAAAACTTCTGTTTATAGTAGAGTTTACTATACCAGGCGGTGCTCCCATAGACTTATAATTGGAGATTGACCAGGATCTTGAGAAGTAGTTTACTATAGCCAAATTTGTACTTATCCTAGAGTTTATTATGAGATTATACTGTATTGCTGTATATTGGTATGTAGCCCTGCCCTCAGTGATGTCACAGCCCCTAGGCTGTTAATCTATGCGGAATTCTCTTCCCAGAGCATTCTGGGAAGCCAGGTTTATTTTCTACTGGCATACCTATGTATACCACCTGTGATAAATTTCAGAATGAAATTACAGGAGCGAAAAGATTTTACAATAGGCAAACACACAGACTAAATTTATAAATTAATATTGTAAAAAAAAAATCTTTGTTATTTTTACTACAGTTCCTCTTTAAATGCTTTTAGAATAAATAAAAAAAGTTGGGGCTATAATGTTATCAGTAACAGTAATAATCAGCATAGAGTGAAGTTGTTGAAAACAAGTTTATTTCATAAGGTATTTACATAAGGTTTTTTGTGTCTTTCCCCTCAGGTGCTTTCCTGTCAATGATGAAAGGTGGGAACATTGGAAAGCAGATTGTAGAAGTATCCGGGCAATGACCTACATGAAAGCTTGGGAATCCATGTGTTCTGAAATGAACAGGAAAATAATAACCTATAGAATCAATGACGGTACGATCTCTCCAAGTCATCTGTAAGATTGTCAATAAAAACATGTAAAATTAGAGTTGTTTCTATTCTGGCATTGATCCATTACTCATAGGAAGCTCTAGACAGATGTACTTGGAACGCCATGGGGAAGGATGATTTGTTATTTTGACTTAAATGAGAAGATTTTTTTTTTTTTTTAAAAAGTCATTAAATTCACTGTTAGTAGATTTTTTTTTTCTAAGCCAAATATCATTAGATTTCACTAAGGGTGCCCATACGTGTTACAATTTTGTTTCATCCAATCTTACCATTTCTATGTAATATAAGGGAACTGCCTAAATTATCCTTTCAGTATATTTACTTAATTTACCCTTATCCTACATAGAAATGGTAAGATTGGATGAAAAAAAAAATGTACTATGTATGGACACCATAAGAAATGTTCAAACCTGTATATGGATATTTTTTCTTCACGAATCACTACTTCTACAACTAAACGTCCTGAAAGCAAAACAGCAATAAAATCCAAATCGCCCTGCAGTTGATTTCTTTGAACTGGGAAATGCTCTTTGGCCTTCACACCTCATTTATCATGTTTGTGTCCCTGCAGCCAAGTGCAAAAAGTAATCTTGTATTAGCATATGAGGAGCTTTGCCTTTCACCTATCAAAATTAAAGTTTGAGGTACAGGAAGTCCCCGACTTACTAACAGCATGGAGTCTGTATTTCCATGGGAAGAAGTCAAACTTTTTTTTTTTCAAACTGGACTTTTAAACTTGTATAAAGCAGGTACAGAGGGCAGATGTGGTACAGGGGACAGGGATAGCACAGTGTTCCAACTTAAGAATGAACCTACAGTCCCTATCTCGTTATCTGGGGACTACCTGTACTACAAATGTGAAATGTGATGTACCTTAATTTCATATATTGGTGTACACCATGTTTGTTTTTTACTTTGTACAGCACCACAGAATATGCTGGCACTTTATAAATCAATAATAAAGTATCAGAAAGGATACTGGGTAACAAAATGAACTCCTTAAAGTGATCCTTAAGCCAAAAATTTTTTTTTACTCACCTGGGGCTTCCAATAGCCCCCTGCAGCTGTCCGGTGCCCTCGCCGTGTCCCTCCGATCCTCCTGTCCCCGCCGGCGGCCACTTCTGGTTTCGCCGTCAGCAGGCTGGGAACGCTATAGCAGCATAGAGGGAGCTATTGTGGCTGGGAACGCAAAGAATCACTCGCGTTCCCAGCCTGTCGGCGGCTGACAGCGAAACCGGAAGTGGCCGCCGGCGGGGACAGGAGGATCGGAGGGACACGGCGAGGGCATCGGACAGCTGCAGGAAGCCCCAGGTGAGTACATTTTTTTTTTTTTTGGCTTAAAGGACTTACGAGGCCAAATTAGTGAAAAAAGTTAATTACCTGCATCTTTTACGGCACGGAGGACGCCGTCCGCGCCCTCCGTGCTGATCCGCCGGGTCCCCCAGCTCATTAGCCTCCCGGGCCGGGCTCCCCTGCCTCTCCCAAAATGGCCGCTTACTCTGGCTGCGCATAGCCGCGAGTGCGGCTGCGCAGCTCTAGGGCCAACCTCCCCGATCCACGCTACGTACTTTTTTCACTAATTTGGCCTCGTAAGTCCTTTTTAAGGGTTACTTTAACCCTCCAAACTCAAATGTACGTTGGCTTGATCTGAGTAGCCTTTTTTTCCCACGAGCAACTGAAGGCAGTAAACTCACCTATTGTCAGCTGTTGCCGTTCACCAGTCAGGCGCCTGCAGATATAGTTTGCCATAACTATTTCCTGTTGCAATGCATCTGACAGGTTTTGGACTAGTCCATTTCCTCCTAGTGGATTCTAAAAACTCCCTTTATTTTGAAAATAATTTCTTGGATAGCAGTGGCAAAGTCAAACCTCCAGAATAGTGTGCAGCAGGGCCGTATTCACCATAAGGCACTGTAGGCTTGTGCCTACAGGCTCTTGAGGATAGAAAGACAGCTCACTCTGTTCCTCCCTCCCTTTTTCCTTATGCAGAGTACTGATGAGAGTGTAAATCAGAGGTTAGTCACCTGGCTCTCGGCATTCCACTGACAAGATCTCCATTCAGTCAGAGGCAACTTAACACTGAGGGTACCTCTGGCTACCTAATACTAAGGGGCACCTGTTGGCACTTGTGATAGGCAAATGAAGTAAAGGAGAAGTGACAGCTGGGCTAGCCAGCTCACTTGGTGTGCTGTTCAGCAGGGGTTTGGTCCATGGAGGGTGAAGTCTAGGGTGCCAGGACATCCATGCCTATAGGCTCCTGTGATGAAAATCCAGGCCTGGAAGTAATGAAACTGGCTAACAACTTTATACAAGCCCTTTCCAGGGAGTACATTTGAAAAAGAGAACTGTATGTATGTGTGTATGTCTGTATAATGTGTGTACACATGGATTTGATCATTTTAAAGGATAACCGAAGTGAGAAGACTATGGAGGATGACATTTATTTCCTTTTCAAATGTTTGTCGATCGGCGTAAAGTCCTGGGGCAGCAGTTTGCAGGAGATCGCGTGCATCTTCTGTTTGGGGGGGGGGCGGAGCTCCGCCCCTCCTTTAGTCTGAGCGGTGTTAGACGGCGAAATTACATAGTACATCGCTGCGATCTGCAGCAGCACTTTACTGGGGACAGCCACGTGACACTGCTGTCCCCCTGGGGGACACAGAAGCCATTGGCGGCGGCTAAAGCCTATCACAGCCGATCGCTGTGATAGGCTGGCGAGGGGTGGGAAAAATATTAAAGAAATAGGGGTCACTTGTGTGCTGAGTTGTGGGGCCCTGCAGCTTGGCCTTAAGGCTGCAGTGGTCCATTTTACATAAAATTGCCTGGTCACTAGGCAGGTTTAACACTGCAGTCCTCAAGAGGTTAAGCAATACCAGTTATCTGATTGTCCTGCAGATCCTCTGCCTCTAATACTAATGCCGGGCATACACGGCATGGATTATGCGCCGGATCGAGCCGCTGGCTCGATGCCGGCGCATCCCCGCTCGTCCCCGCGGACGGCTGCTAATCAACCGCTAGTTTCTCCCATTGTTCTCCCCGCCGGTGTAGAGCACAGTATCGATCTGGCGGGGTATCAGACAGGTTGGATCTTATCAATTGAGCCATCAGGCTCGATTGATAAGCCTCCCTCCTGTCCGTGTATGCCCAGCATTAGACCCTGAACAAGCATGCAGCAGCTCAGGTGCTCCTGACATTGTTAGATCGGACTAGTCTGTTACTGAGACAAACTCTTTTATCTGCAATTTAACCCCCCTGGGACTGGTCTTTAGGGGGGTTTACCACTATGGTCCTCAAGTGGTTAAAGGCCGTTTTGTCTCCCATCAAGAAATAAAACAAGAAGTAACATACCACCATTGTTTTTATTTTCATTTAAAAATAGAATTTGTACAGAATCATAAATAATTTGCAAGACAAGTGCATAATACAGTGGTTGACAGAACAACAAAACAAAAATCAGTGCCTGTAATATGTGAACTTTCTGAACAGCAGTAGAGATGCTTGAGATGTAAAAAATTCCAGCTTGCGGGCAAAAGAAATGCAAACTGTATGTAGCTTGGATTTGTGCCACAAAGAAACCGTGACTGCTGTTTCCATGACGAGGTACACCTTTCATAAAGCACATGGAAACCTGGGAACTTGTCTATCTGGCATACACCATAACAGCCATGTAGGTATGATATAGCTAGATAAGTAGATGTGATGCTACCAGTCTACCTATAACTATGTTTTCCATATTTATGCACTCATTCAAGTTAGCACAACATGGGTTAAAAGCTGTAAATATCGGTATGGTATTTTGGCTAGAGCAGGGATAGGCAAACTTGGCTCTCCAGCTGTTAAGGAACTACAAGTCCCACAATGCATTTGCCTTTGTAAATCATGACGGTGGCTGACAGACTCCTACAATGCATTGTGGAACTTGTAGTTCCTTAACAGCTGGAGAGCCAAGTTTGCCTATCACTAGGCTAGAGCATGTGTAGTTGATAGAATACCCCAGGACAGGGGGAAATAAGATAATGATTGTATCTATTTAAAGGGACTCCGAACAGTGCAGAAACTATGAAAAGATGCATATCATTTTAAAGCTCTCTTTCTCCTCTTTCCAATGATATATAAACCGCCGCCCTACGCCTTTTAGTCTTCGCTATTTTCTCAATTGAAATTGCAGCGACCGCGAAAATAGAGAAAAGTAAAAGGCGTAGGGCGACGATTTAGGTGTCATCAGAAAGAGGACAAAGAGAGCTTTAAAATGATATCCATCTTTCCATAGTTACATTGTATTACACAGGGTGACTTTTTCTCAAATTCAGCAGCTGCATTCAGCAGAAAAAGTCGCCCTGTGTAATACAATGCAACTATGGAAAGATGGAAGTCGCGGCAATTTCGATCGCGAAAATAGCGAAAACTAAAAGGCGTAGGGTGGTGGTTTATATATCATTGGAAAGAGGAGAAAGAGAGCTTTAAAATGATATGCATCTTTCCATAGTTTCTGCACTGCTCGGAGTCCCTTTAACACTGTAACCGGATATGGGCTTTTGGCCAGTGATGTATGTGTTGTGAATTTTCCTTGTTAAACGCAATAAATTGATTTATAAAAAAAATATCTGTATATAGTACACAGAAGATAGCAGCATCTGGATTCCTGGAGGGAATAATGTAAACTCTGCTCAGGAAGACAACAAATTTGTATGACATCACTGGTGTACCCCTCTGTTCAGTCTTAAGGTGGCCACTAACTATCTAAATTCTAGCGAAAAATTGTTCGCGATCAGATAATTCTGATCGGAAGTGAAATTGTTCACTACACCATCAACAAACCAATCTTTGTTTCCTATCACACCCAATGAGAAAATCAAAATTTTGGGTTGATCGGATGATTATTACCTGATCATGCACCTCCATTACTGTGCACCCATGCTATGCATTTGAGTGAACCTAACTTGCCTAATCTCCATGCTCCCCTCCAAAGACTGACTAAGCATTACTTTGTACTCATACTGTGCTGCATGATCTGGTTTTCTCGTACTCCTGTATTGTCATATTGCTGTTTGTCACCCCTTAATATTGTCTGTAACCTAAATTAATGTCCAGCGCTGCGTAATATGTTGGCGCTTTATAAATACAATAAATATTAATAATAGTTCATAATCGATTGTACCTATCAAGGGAGATTACAACCAATCCGATCAGAATTTCTGATCGCTCAAACAATTTTTTGTTAGAAATTGGACAGTTAGTGACCACCTTCAAAGGACAACTGAAGCGAGAGGAATATGGAGGCTGCCATATTTATTTCATTTTACACAAAACCAGTTGCCTGGCAGCCCTGCTGATCTTTTGGGCTGCAGTAATGTCTGAATCAGACCAGAAACAAGCATGCAGCTAATCTGATTAGATCTGACAATGTCAGAAACACCTGATCTGCTGCATGCTTGTTCAGGGTCTATGGCTAAAATGATTAGAGGAAGAGGACTAGCAGGATAGCCAGGCAATTGGTATAGTTTAAAAGGGAATAAATATGGCAGCCTCCGTACCCCTCATATTGCAGTGCTCCTTTAACATTAGATTTTTAATTCTGAGATTTGGTCTATGTAAAAAAGAAAAATATTCAGTGGATAAGCTGTCTAACAGGCATGCTTGGAAAGTGGAGGCTAACAAATGAAGCGCATCAACTAGCTGGCAGTGGTTTTAATATGAGCAGAGTTTTGCCTTTTTCACCAGCCTCCGTTGCTTTTATGCACAAAAAACACAGTTCACCGAGAAGTCAGGGCTGATGTGGTATATGGATTTGTTCACAGAATGCCCTCCAATCACAGCCCTGCTTTCCCGTACTGGACAGCAGAGCTCAGAACTCATGGTTGTGCAGACCACGGTTCATATTCACAGTAACAAAAAAATCTGTTAATATCTCTGTAAAAGTGGTCAAACACTCATCGATTTTCTCGTTCAATGCCTTGCAGATCCAACTCTTCTGCTGGGAATCCATTCCCCAAAATGTCTGATCGATTGATTTAGACTAAAAACTGATCAAAAGTATCGATTGGATAAAAATGGAAAATTTAAACCAATCTGAGCAAGCGCCTTAGCAGATCGATGGCCTATAGCTTTGCACTGCATTAAACAGTGCAACTCTCCAGTTCGATCAATTTTTCAATAGATTCCCTGCTAGAACTTATTGGAAATTGATGTGCAGTGTATAGTAGGAGTCCATTACTCCTAAATCTATCCTTTTTCAGAAACAAATCGATCGTTGGGGAACATTGGGTGGAAATCCATAAGTGTATGGCCAGTTTTACACTCGCTAGTTCAATTCAGAATCCTTCAACAAAAAATATCAACAACAGATTCAAATCTTGTCAACAATCAGTAATTCCCTTCTTTAAATTTCACACGGTTATAAAGAACACCTGTAGTAATGCTTATGTAAACAGAGATCTGAAGAAACCCAAGATGTATAACAAACGAATTACTATTTTACTAAAGTAATTACAAAGACTGCAGTTTGGATTGGTGCACGTTAAAGTAATAACAAAAAATCTCTCTACTATAATAAATCTACTGCACAGAATACAAAATGTCTTGATACAGGTACAAAGAGCTCAATACCTGGTGATCGTAGTCCCAATCGGCAACATAGGCAGTGCAACATTTTGAGCCCTTGATCTGATTCTATCCTTCAAAAGTTGTTCCCCCCCCCCCCCCCACTTTCTTAACCTCAATTAAACATGTTTGTATTGATGCAGGCAATAAACTTATTAAAATGATTTTTGTTATGCAAATCCAAATTGAAATGGTTTGGAGTACTGCCCCCTGGGGTGGGATGTAAGTATTGCAGCATCTCAATCCCATATGTTTTGGTAACATTTTAGCTTATTGCAATTATAGCCCCCAACTGCCTTTTTAGCACATCACCCAATTACAGCCAACGTTATGAAGTAAATGAGAATAGTATCCTTTTAACTATTACGGGAAATGACGGTTTTTACAGTAGAAATAAAGACTACTGCATATTGACCAGCTGAATAGATACAGTAGTACAGCATGGGATTTAGGGGCGTATTTGGGTAAAACAGAGCCTATGGCAACACTGAAGTTGCTTCCCTGGGAAGCAGTGAGTGTAGACCTCTACCAGGAGCAGTGGCACCCACCTCCAACACCAGACCTCAGATCAGCAGCCTTCATCACGGCACACTTGGGAATTGCACATTAGTACAGTGCATCGGGTGGCTCTGCTGCTAGCCGAAGAGGAGAGCAGAGAAAAGCGATGGAAACTGCTGGACCTGGATGAGGGTATACTGCTTTCTTGCACATTAGTAAAGGGGTAGACACTGCAGCCTGAGAAGCAGCGGAGGGGAAAGCGCACCGGCAGCAGGCAAGTGAGAAGTTCTGAATTTCTAGGTGCCCTGCAAGTAAAGTGACAGGAGAACAAGGGGGGTGGGAGTCACTGAGTGCCGCTGGCCACCCTTCCATTCTGTCTTCTTATCTGCGGTCTGCTGGTAGGGAGGTGGGCGCCGTTGCACAGAAGCACAAAGAGGAGGGGTGCATGCATGGCTCCTATGGCACAAGCCATGCCTGCACTCCTATACATACACCACTGATGGGATCATAGGGACAATTTCCACTGGGATGCCAGATCCATTTTTAAATTGGATGTGGCACCCATGATTTTGCAAATCTGCAGCCCAATCGCTTAGTTAAAGGGACTTGGATGTGGGCTACGGCAAACTGAATTTTTCCCCTACATGCGATTCGGTTGCAGCCTTTTTATTTCAATAGGCTGCGATTCTGCATCCAGAATAACGTGCGGTAAACAGCTGCAATTTGCAGCTAGTGGAAATAAACCCTAAATAATTAGAACTCTTGCCTTGTGGGGTCAAATTTCCCCTAATGCTAGGTAAACACCATACAATTACCTGCCAGATTGTTTATTTCCAACATGTCCGATCTGAATTTTGATCGATTTTTCAATCATTTTCAGATCTTCTTTTCGATCAATTTTCCGATCAAGTTCCACAGAAGAGAACGGAAATTGATCAGGAAATCGAAAAATCGATCGAAATTCAGATGGGGCATTTTGGAAATAATCGTAAATCTGCGAGAAAATTGCATTGTGTGTACTTAGCATAAGGACGCTCAGTGCATGTCATTTATCCAGTTCCCAAACGCAAACGAATAGGTAATCTGACCCAACAGTGTGAGGAGAAACAGGACTTTGAATTCCTGGTGGACGGGGACTGATGTGCAAGCTTCAAAGCATTCTGTCTGTGCAAGAAAAGTGCTGGAGTCTTGTAAATGACTAAAATAATGTTTCATCGATATTCTCACTATCCTGTTCCTGTGCACAATCTTCACAATTATATAGCTGAAACAATTTTTAAAACTAATAGAGGCTGGGTCACCCCATAGGCCTTTGTGAATCTGTGGTCCACAAAATTTTGATGAAAGAAGAAACGGCCTTAGGAAGTTTTTTTTGGTTTTGTTTGGGTGCAGTTCAGGTTTTTCTGTGGTGAGGAGTTGTTAGAGAATGCCCCTTGTAGATCCGTTGCAATACTAGGAAATAACAAAGCAGCTGTCAAGTGCTATGACAGTTCTTCAGCTCAACCATGTAAGATCTCAGTTCTGTGGAATTGTACACCCACACCAACCTGCCCAGCACCAGTGTGACCACCACCAGCCACAGCTTCATCGGCGACAGGAAAGTGGCTAAGGTGCCGTAGGTCAGCAAGAGGAAGATGCAAGAGTAGACTTGCCAGATCAGCAGGAGGAACATGAAGAAGTGTATCGGCACACAGATGATCTTCCTAGTGTGCCGGAGGTGCGAAAGGAAGCCGTGTCCTTTGCATCTACATAGTAAACACCAGCAAAGGTACGCTGTCAGGGGAATATTGAAGAACAGCATCTGCAAAATGAGATTCCAGAGGTAATGCTCTGCTTTTATGGAAAACAGTGTTATCTAATTATCACACCAACATCCTGCTTAATAAAATGATTAATATGAATGAAGTAGAGGGGGAATTCAACCAACAAAATTATAGACACTGTGGCCCATATGGAATTAACTTTTTCTCCAGGGTTATCTCCTAGGAACCTAGAACATAATTTTGATTTTCTCTTTAAAATATTTTTAAGCATTTAAGCAACAGAAAAAGTAATATCAAACTTTTGAGTATTTTCTTGCTGATGGTTTAAATGGCATTTTATAACAAGGTGCACAAATATCACCTAGGAGAAAGTGAATTGCATATGGGAACCAGTGTTTAACACTCATCTTAAATGTGCTTTTTGAAATAACTTAGCTTTGATGCTAAGTTTATCCTACAACGTGGTTTACTGATGATATGCTACGTGTATAAACCCAACACAACCCGATTTGTTACCTGACTCTGCTCTCATTTCTTACAGCATCATTAGAAACAGGAATAAATTAATATTTCCAGAGATAATGTAAGTTGCAAATCTGAAGCAATTTAAAAAGAGGCATATACTTACCTATGGCTCTGGATCCTGTAGAGTCTCCCTTGTTTGCTCTCGGGCCGCCGGTTCCTGTGATGTCCCCCGGTGAAATGAAGCCGCCGTTAGGAGCCCTCAGAAGGCTTCAGGAGCTCTTGTGTCCTCAAGTTCTCCCAAAGACAGACGGCTTCCTACTGTGGATGCGCAAGTGAAAACATATTTGAGCAGTTGGCCAAAAACCCACTGCCAGCTCTGGAGACCCTGTAGGAAAGCCCCTGCCAGGCATTTTTAAACAGGGAATCCCTCTCCTTAATGTTTAGCCTCGAGATAGTGACATTTATTGTCGCTAATCTCGGGGGCAGTGTGGGGACACAGAGGCATGCCATAAGGCAGAAAACATGCCTCTGTGTCCCATCTGACCCCCCAAGATCCACCTCGGGTTCCATTTAGAGAAAGGTTGTACGCTCTTGCCCCAGAATTACAGCTCATTTCATTACAGTTGTTGATGTTGCCATAGGAGAGATTCACTCACTTCATGTAGTATCAACAGCAACAGGATGTGTAGGGAACGTTCCATAATTTGGACATAGACAGCAAAATAAAACCCAAGAAAAGAGCTAATTTTCCCCATGTTATCCAAATCTTGAAAAAAGACTTCCACATCGTTGATCAAAAAAATCAGTTTTCCTGTCAAATCCATGGCAGCATACTATGGGTTAACCCCGCCCCTCGACCAATCAGGACTGGTATCTATAAATCTTTCCACCCCAACATGGCTCCCTGCTTTTTTTCCTTTGTCCGAACTGTCAGGACTGGTCGTACATTTCAAAGTACAAGGTTTTTATTTTTTTGCCTTACCTGACTGTATTTATGCAGTCTCCGTGCAGGGTGCCTCCCCTCGCGCGAAGCTCCCTCTGAGAACCTCTAAACGAGAGTGTGAGTGGAGACCCCCCTGTCTGCTGATCTCTCCGGGGAGGAGTGGTTGAAGCCACATACAGTGTACTTGGCAGCAGCATGGCTGCAATGCAGCTTCGCTTGGGTAGAACTGGCACCAGGGAGCTGAGGCTGGCTACTTCCTAGGAGGGCGTGTACTCCTCGCTCTGTGCACTACACAGACCGGAGACAGAGTATCATAGAAATCACATGACTGGGGCTTCCAGGAAGTGGGCGGAGCTATGACGTCATCCACTCAGGAAGCATAAAGACACTATGGCTGCTCATAGTAGATGCTGCTGGCTGGGAGGAAAGCGTGCTGCCTCTGCTGGGAAATGTAAGTGCTATGGATTCTATTTTCTACTCTTGTTGGCGATTAGCTGTGCTACTTTCTTTGAAGCAATAGGTGGAGAGTGGTTAGCGCTGCAGGCTCGCAGTAATGTTCTTCTTTTGTTGTTGTTTATTTTTTGCAGTATCCTCCTTGTGCTCCGTCGCAGGGAAAGTCAGGTACTTTATATTTGCATAACACATTTGTCTTATGGCTGAGGGGATGTATCAGTTGTGGATTTTGATTATGCTGGGCTTTATTTTTTGTCTGTTACAGCACGCCGGTTTCTAGAGACGTAGATGTATATTACCTCATCTGTGTAGCTGTGGTTTTCAGGTATAGTTTGTCTGTTCAGTTGTCAGCATCTATAAAGTTGTGTGTCAGGGATGTGTATATACATATATATTTTTTTTTCCCCCAGCTCATGGTGCACCATTATTTTGTTTGTAGCTTTACGGAGAAAATAATGGAAGGTTCTACCGGTGACAGAGATCAGCACATTGATAATAGGTAAGGCCGTAGACAGGTAGGTATTTAGGTAGGAATAATAGAGGCGAGGGGTTTGACTGTGGGACTCATACACGAATGTGTATTTTGTCTTCCCAGCCCTCAAGATAGAGCATCCACTTCCTCATCTTCTGGTCATAAAGCATCAGCAAAATCCAGTAGAGCTCCGCAGAAAAACCCGCAAAACCTTACTAATATGCCAGATAAGAAGTACTGCTGGGCATGCGGGGAAAAAACAATGCCTGGAAAACTTGTGTGTATAGACTGTTTCTATTGTTTCCCCATGGAGGAGGAAAATCAGCAGCAGGACTTGCCAACACTAATTAAAGAGATAGTCCAGCAATCTTTAGAAGAACGCACGGCAGCGTCTTTGCCGGACAATCGATCCATAGGTGGAGGCGCAAGTATTACTGATACGCTGCCCTCACTGGAAGAGGTGGAAGTGGAGGAGGAGTTTTCGATAGGTTTCGATTTTGCACTTGTTGACCCTTTCATAAGATCAGTCAGGGAAGCCATACAGTGGGAAGAACCCCAGGAACTTCAAGCAAAGAAAATGAAATACTATCCGCATTTAAAAAAGAAGGTGGTGTCTTTTCCTATCATGGAAGAGGTTTCAGAGTTAGTAAAAGATGAGTGGTCCAGAATAGAGAAGAAACCTGCTATGGGCAATCGCTTATCCAAGTTGTATCCTATTCAAGGTGAACTAGCGGCACAGTTAGATGGACCACCCCTAGTCGATGCATCTGTAATGAGACTAGCCCGACATGTCACCCTACCAATAGAAGATTCGGTGGCGTTTAAAGACTCGCTGGACAGAAGGATGGATCAAGATTTGAAAAAAGCATATTTAAGTACGGGTGGAGCGTGTAAACCCGCGATAGCATTGACCTCGATAGCGAAGGCTATTAAAGTATGGGCAGATAACCTTGAGGGGGCAATCCAGGCTAACGCAGACAAACATACGTTAATCGCAGGTTTAGAAGAATTCCGTATCGCATCAGATTTCATAGGTGAAGCGTCGTTTGATATCCTGAGATGCGCCACGAGAGGTATGTTATATGATGTGACAGCAAAACGTGCAATGTGGTTGAAACCATGGTCGGCAGATTCGAATTCCAAGGCGGCGTGGTGTAGAATACCATTTGACGGTAAGAATCTATTTGGTAGCAAGATGGATACGGCAATTGCTAGAGTTACTGGCGGTAGGTCTGGATTGCTCCCTCAAGACAGGCGACCTAACAGAAGACAAACAGATAAGAGACCGTTTCAGTCAAAAAGCAAAAATTACAGGGCTCAAAGAGGCAATCAGGGGTTTCGCAGGCAATGGCAGGGAGCACAGTCAAATTTATCAAAGTATAACAAACAGCGAAACTCTACCTCTACGCAGAACGCCAAGTCATTCTGAAATAGGGCCCGCCCGTCTGGAGGCGGTTGGAGGACGTCTACGCAACTATCTTCGGACTTGGGCGGACAAAATACAGGACTCTTGGGTCTTAAAGACAATAGAATGGGGTCATTCATGGCACTTCAAAGATCTTCCCCCATTGGACCACTTTGTGCCAACACGTATACCACACAAGAAAGAGAAGTTATTAATACTCCAGCAATACATAAACGATTTAATACAGAAAAACGCCATCAGAGAAGTCCCACAGCAAGAAAGGAACAGGGGGTTTTACTCGCCGCTATTCTTCGTCACCAAAAAATCAGGAGATTTGCGACCAGTATTAGATCTAAGGCTCTTAAACATACAGATTCAGCAGGAAAAATTCAAGATGGAATCCCTACAAACCATCATTCCATCCATCCAGGTAGGAGATTGGCTATTGTCAGCAGATCTGGAAGATGCGTATCTCCACGTCCCCATACATGCGCACTTTCAGAAATACTTAAGATTTGCAGTAGGAGAAAGACATTTTCAGTTCCAGGTATTACCATTTGGCATATGTACGGCGCCAAGAACGTTCACGAAAATATTGGTGACCGTAATAGCATTTCTAAGGGTGCAGAATCTGCGAGTACATCACTACCTGGACGACGTGTTATTAATAGCGGATTCAGAACACAAACTAATGAGACACAGGGACATCCTCGTAAACACATTACAACAGTTTGGCTGGATAATAAATCTGAAAAAGAGCCAGTTAGAGCCGAATCAAACATTGATTTTTCTGGGGGCATTGATCAATACGAAGAACAACACTGTATCCCTGCCGGAAGACAAGAAAGCACAGGTCAAACAGAGGATATTGGAGGTGATAAAACATCAACATTTACAGGCCAGGCAATTTATGAGAATTCTGGGCACTCTTTCGGCGACAATTCCCATGGTTATGTGGGCAGCATGGAACATGAGAATATGCCAGAACAACTTCTTGAGGCAATGGAATGGGAAGGACCTATCTCAAAGGATCCATTTTCAACACAACATGAAGTCAGAACTAACATGGTGGCTACTGGATCACAACCTCAGCAGGAGTCGCAGTATACAGGTCACCGAACATTATTACATAACAACCGATGCAAGTCTCTGGGGCTGGGGAGCCCACACAGACGCGAAGTATGTACAAGGTATGTGGAAAGAGCCTGTCAGTGGAGTCCCCGCGAATGTGTTAGAGATTCGAGCAGCACACAACGCACTTCTCAGTTTCAAGAGGGAGATCCGGAACAGAGCGGTGGTGCTCAGAATGGACAACTCCACAGCTGTCTCATACATAAACAACCAGGGGGGAACGCGGAGTCGGTCGCTACTAAGGGAGGTCTGCCCGATTATGGAATTGGCGCAACAGACACTGACCTCACTTCGAGCAGTACACATACCGGGAACAAAGAACACATTAGCAGACACTCTAAGCAGAAAGTGGTTCGACAACAACGAGTGGGAATTGAACCAGGAAGTGTTCTATCAAATCTGCCAGAGATGGGGTCAACCGGAAGTGGACCTCATGGCAACCCCGAACAACACCAAATGTCGGAGATTCCTTTCCAGGTACAAGTTTTCACAGGCCTCAGGCTGGGATGCACTAACGGCGAAGTGGGATTTTCAACTAGCCTATGCCTTCCCTCCAGTCCCCCTCATCTATCGTCTGCTCAAGCGAATAATGATGGAGAAAACAACGTTGATTGTGGTAATACCATACTGGCCGAGAAGGCCTTGGTTTCCGATGTTGAAGAAATTAGCGGCGGAACCTCCATGGACACTACCATGTCCCAGAAATTTACTGACGCAGAGGGGCATACTTCATCCGGACCCCAAGGTGTTGGCTTTAACGGCTTGGAAGCTGAGAGGTCTAAATTAACAGCGTTAGGATGCTCGGAGGCAGTTACAAACACGTTATTAAAAGCAAGGAAGGACTCCACTAATAAAACTTATCACCGTGTGTGGAATAAATTTAGACAGTTTACTAAAGACAGAACTTTGGATGCGAATGACCCTGAAATACCCACTATACTTGAGTTCCTGCAAAGGGGAGTAGACATGGGATTAGGAAGCCGGACTATAAAAGTCCAGATTTCGGCCTTGTCAGCACTGCTAGATCGTCGCCTAGCCACCCATCCACTGATTTTACAGTTTACAAGGGCAGTAAGCAAATTAAGACCGGCAGTACGTAATTTATACCCGCAGTGGGACCTACCCACAGTGCTAAGGGGGTTAGCAAAACCTCCTTTTGTACCATTAGAGCAGTGTAACCTGACTAATTTGACACTTAAGATAGTATTCTTAGTAGCCATAGCTTCGGCAAGACGAGTGTCAGAGATTCAAGCTCTAGGTTGGCTACCACCTTACCTGCATTTTTTTCCGGACAGAGTAACACTGAGACCGGTGCCGCAATTCATACCAAAGGTGGCCACAAACTTTCACTTCGCACAGGAATGGAACTTACCTGTCTTCATTGATAAGGAATCGGAAACACCATCAGCATGGAACATTCCAGAAATATTAAAACAGTATGTGGAGATTACAAAACCATTACGCAAGTCAGACAGACTTTTTATAATCCCGGAAGGATATCGCAGGGGACAAGCGGCCTCCATACGGACCATAGCCACTTGGTTGGTGAGGGTTATACGGTCAGCCTACAGTATCATGGAAGGTACTGCCCCAACAAAAGTAACAGCGCATTCGACAAGGTCAATCTCAGCGTCATGGGCAGCGCAAGCAGGAGTCTCAGCAGAGGTCATATGCAGGGCGGCTAACTGGGCATCGGCCAATACATTTGTTAAGCACTATAAGGTGGACCCGGCTGCCTCTTCTACAGTTCACTTTGGCAAGAGTATATTTACAGCAGCCACAATGTCAGATACAGTATGAGAATGATGATAATTTTCATGGTCTGTTCTGTGTATATCAAATCATTGTTATGAATGAGAAATTAAATGTGTTTAAGCAGCATATTGTGCCCTCCCGAGTCTTATTATTAGATGGATAGTTAGATCCCATAGTATGCTGCCATGGATTTGACAGGAAAACGAAAATTGTATACTTACCTTCGGTAATTTTCCTTTCCTGTCGAATAACCATGGCAGCATACGGGACACCCACCCTAGTAAGATGCAGTCTTAGATGGACATAGTTACAAAAGCAGGGAGCCATGTTGGGGTGGAAAGATTTATAGATACCAGTCCTGATTGGTCGAGGGGCGGGGTTAACCCATAGTATGCTGCCATGGTTATTCGACAGGAAAGGAAAATTACCGAAGGTAAGTATACAATTTTCGTTATATTTATCTGTGAATGGCTAACAGGTCAAATGCTGCACTTTGAGGAAATTTTCCTCCCCACCCCCCCCTCAGTGTTTCCAGTAGCTGTTGGGCGGATCATGTGATTCTCCTCAGACACATGGCAGATTCCCTTATAGACTTTGTTGCAAGAAGCATGTTTATGTCTGTCTGGCAACTCATACCCAATTGGTTCATAATCAAACATTAGTACAGGTTCTAGCTGCAGGTTTGTATTATAATAAAAGTTATGAAGAGGTTAAGGTTCCGGACATATACCTGTGATATTCCAACCATGTACGTGAGGCTTCCATCCAAGAAGTGTCCCCCAACAACCACGCCAAAGGCAAAGCAAGCTCCCATATGGCCATCTACGATTTCTCCAATGAACCAGGGACCTGGAACAATACAGCATAAGATGGAGGAATGAATATACTGGTTTCATCCCCTCTAGGCTTCCCAAGCCTACTGTTCAGCAAGAGAACCTCATCCACTGAAACCGAAAATCAGCATTCACATGTTCGTCCTTCAAAGAGGTCACCACCTCATGTTTACTAACAATACAATGGTATTCAATGCAGTGTTATAACCTAAAACAATCCCCTCAGATGTCATCCTATCAACTGTCATCAATACACAAACCTGCATGGCTCCTATATGTTACCATTTCACAGTTCCTTCTATATACTGACCCTCATATCCTAATATTACTGATTCAAATGTCTAGCAGATATCGATGCCACAACATGGCCACGTGATCAATCGCTTTGATCGATTTCCAGATAAAAACAGGATTTCAAAAGGATCAAACATGAAGGAAAATCTCGGTTGCAAGGGCTCGATCTGTTGTGGAACAGTAACGGCGTTCAATTTCCCAACCAGTGACGGCCCCTCCAGCCAGTCTTACTCCAAGTGTATGGGTTTCCCCCGGGCCCAAGGGGAATGTTGCATCCTCAGCTGTCACGCTGGTTCAACTCTTTGTCTCTTCCTGTTTCTGGGATCTTTCTGAATAGTCACTGCGAGTACCTATACCACGTAACACCGCTGCATGCAGTGATGTCAACTACATGCAGCAGTTATCCATTATAGGTATCAGATTCTGTTTTTTAGCTGGAAGATATTCCATGTATAAAGTGGAATCAAAAATCAAAATGGCAGTGAAGCTTCTTAACTCAATTCAGATTGTTCCCACACAATCGCTACTTACACCCTCCTTATGATGATTCATGCTGTGTTCTCTAGCACAGTGGACATCAGAGGGGAGGATTAAAGCACGATCACCAGTGAGACTGAAGCAGTCAGGCTAGATCAACCATGGGCAAAATACGGAACACGGCCGTTCCCAGCCCGCCGATGCAGGGCCGGATTTACAGTGCCTCCCTCCTTCCTCTCTCACTCTTCCCTTCCTCCCTCTCTATGCAGACTTGCGAGTGGAGCAGAAAATGAGGTTACTCACCCACTCTTAGCTTCCAGCAATGATCTTCCTTCAGCTGCGCGACCTATGTCCCATCAACATGACTGTAGCGGCGCATCATCAGCAGGTCGCATGACAAGACGCGGCTTTGGCCGTAGAGAGAATGCTGGGTGCACAGCTGAAGGGAGATAGGCACTGGAGGATGAGAGCGAGTGAGTAACCTCAATTTATGCTCCACTCATAACTCTACATAGAGAAGAAAGGATCTGCTACTGGAGAGGGGGCAAACTAATACTGGGGGCAGAGTTGGCTATCTAAACTGGGGAGGGGGCTGCCTAATTCTAGGGACACATCTGGCTACCTATACTGTGGAGGGGACTGCCTATTACTGGGGTCACACATTGCTACCCATACTGGGGAGAGGGGGCTACTTAATACTGGGAGCACACCTGGCTACCTTTACTGGAGGATAGAGCTACTTAATGCTAGAGGCACACCTGGCTATCTATACTGGGGAAAAGGCTTATCGGCTAACTGGGTGCAGAACTAAGACTAGGGGAGCATTTGGCTTCCAGTACTGGGGGAGGAGCACATCGCCTACCGATACTAGTCTGGCCCCTCTGTCAAATTAAGATCCCTTTGTGGCCCAAGAGCCAGTTTGCCTACCCCTGGGCTAGACTAAGGTAAATTGGACTACTACAATAGTCCATATTACAAAAATGTAGTGTATTTGGACTATAGTAGTAGTCGAGTAAAGATTTTCAGTGTAAGAAACAAGATATGCGCTTTCATTAAACACTTCTCTTTCAGGAGAGAGTTATGGATTTGTATTCATCCTGGCTAATCACTATTATGGTCCCATGCAGTGGTAGATGCTCAACATCTCTCCTCTCCCCATAGAGATAAAGAAGCCATTTGGCCAAGGTCAGAAACAAGTCTGTTCCCAAAAGTGTTGGTTTGTGATTATTTCTGCTGTACATGTATTACTCACCTACAGCTGTGTACAGATTAAGCAGGAAAATTGTATAGAAGAATACGTTGTTCTTGCTCAGTACATGCATAGAGAATGAGGCTGATGTAAAATATCCAGGAGGTCCTAAAAGTATACAAACAGATTAAAATCCAGTGAATAAATGACAACTTAAAAAAAAAACAAAAGAAAAACGTAAAGCAAAAAGAAAAGCTTCACCGATTCTGGACTGCACTAGTTGAAATTTGCCCCCTGTTTGGGAGCTGTTATCCCTGCCAGGGCGTAGGATTTCAACTTCCCTGCTGCACGCTCCCGCCAATAGCGCCATTCTCCTGCTGCTACAGCTCATTCGCCCTGCTGTCAGCAAAGCTCCATGAGCCAATCAGGAGCCATTTTCATTGGCTCACACTGATTACAGGGTCAGAAGCCAATGAAATCAGCTACTGACCGGCTCACATAGTTCTGTCAATTGAAATTCAGCGACGGCGTGACCGGCAGTAATGGCAAATCCATGTGGTCTGAGATCCGTAGGCTGCGTTTTTCGTAGGCTTGTGAATATACACGTTTGCTCATGTCACATGTCAGTTCAGGTACGCATTAAGAATACCGTATTGCTTGCTAGTACAACTGTGTCTTTACAGATAGCAGCATTAGATTGACAGATCTTACCCCTCAGTATGGGTCTTCTTCTTATCTTGTATATAAGGAGTAAGAGGAGCTGACTCAGCACTATGAGAATGAACAGCACCTGCGCCTGTGGAGAGACAGTAACAAGGCAAACATCACATTAATCTTCAGAGTCCTGATCCAGAGGTGCATGAATAGAAAAGATTATAAAGTAAATGTGAAGCCAAAAACAAAAAAACTCATCTATGGAGAGAAAAGGCTCTGGGCTGTGATATATACGCTAGTAGCATAACCGTTACTACGGTAACCATAGTAACGGCTGTGCTACTGGAGTACCGTGGGTCATGCCACTTGCAATACTTCTGCGAGGCAGTAACGATAATATTGCTGTGGGCTGTAATATTACCACTGTTTGATGAATCATCCCCATAGAGTCTTTCCACTCCTTTCTTAGTGTCCTCACTCCAGCACTGTTAGCCCCTTTGCACGTATTTAACCAAATGGTCGAATTCGCCTTCGGGGAACCTTGGCAGGCTGCAGAAGCAATCTTGTTCCCGATTGCTTCAGAAGCCTTCCGAGGGCTCCCAGAGGTGATGAAATTGAACAGGGGACATCTCTGGAAGAGGACAGCGAGAGAGGACCGGGAAGACTATAAAATCCAGAGCTTTCCCTCTCCATAGGCGACTTTTTTTTCCAGTCCTATGGATCTGAGTGTGCATTGGGAAGATGCCGTAAAAACTGAAAAACCGCCCATAAACTCGAAAAGGGGCAACACACACGTACAATAACTCGCCTTGAACGATCATGCATTGATCAACAGGGCGGCCGTTCGTGGCCCGAGTGTTATACAGACACAATACTCAGCATGTACTCTTTAATGCAGAGGGGAGCAGAGATGAAGGGATGCATGTTACGGGAGCTGCCATGAAAAACAGAGGAGATCCGCAGCGCCGGAGTAGTTAAATATTACACTGCTCACTGCTATTCTGCAACAGCCTGCTATGTAAAAATGTCAACTACTCAAAACAGTCATTTCTCCTAGGGAGCAGGGCTGTGGAGTAGGTAAAAAATTATCCGACTCCAACTTCGACTCCTCAGTTTATGAACCCTCCGACTCCAGGTACCCAAAAATTGCTCCGACTCCTTCACTCCGACTCCGTTCTCCTGCACACGTTATGGCCTGCGGCATGTCGTTGGGATGTTGCGGTGCGACGCAATCAGCAATGGTAGTTATTCATTCACCCGACGGGAAAAAGCCGGCTCTGGACGATTAAAAGGTCCTGGGTGCGTTGAACCGCCACGCACCAAAACACAGCGTCAGATGTGAAAGGTAAAATGAAAGTCTATGGCCTTTCATGTTAACTTGGCTAACGAAAAGTATTGATTTTGCGTTAAAACGCAGAAGACAAGCTCAGAGGTGAAAGAGCCATAATACTTATCAGGGCTGTGAAGTTGGTACAAAAATCATCCGGCTCCTCAGTTTTATGAAACCAACAACTCCGACTCCAGGTACCCATAATTGCTTCAACTCCCACTCCTCGACTTGCCTCCATAGCCCTGCTAGGGAGGATTTTTTACGGTATGCAATCCTGATAAGCAATTTAATATGGCATTATCCTGATGTAATTATAATACACTGAGCCCATCTTACCATAACGTAGTGATCAGTGAGGAGAATCAGAGATGGGAACAGGCTAAAGCTGACAGACACATCATCCTCCAAGCTAAACAGGTGGCTTCTGGCTTGTTTCCTCCCAGAGGCATCCTGCAACACAAATGTTATACATGCAACGTGGGCCCGAACTATGGCTACTATTAGACCTTCCAGATAGTCATTTGATGCATTCAGGCCAATTAAATTCTTAACTGGTCATCTTATTACAGTGGATATAGAAAGGAATCGCCCTTTCAGAATATTCACTTTTTGACACTTTTTTTAGGAAAGTGCCCCAGTCCCTGCTCCTGAAAAAAGGCCTTACTGTATTGTAGGTATGGCATTCTTTGGATGGTGAGGTGTATTGCCTTCTGCAGGGTATACCATTTTGTGCTGAGGCAGTGGGTAGCGAAAGGGCAGAGATCTGCAAACTTGGCTCTCCAGCTGTTAAGGAACTACATGTCCCACAATGCAGTGCAGGAGTCTGACAGCCACAGAATGATTAATAAAGGCAAATGCATTGTGGGACTTGTATTTCCTTAACAGCTGCAGAGCCAAGTTTGCAGAGCACTGCAATTGGGGATGCAGAGGTTGCAACCGCACCAGGGCCCCTAGACCAGACTAGAGTCCCTCCTTCATTCATCTTATTAGCTTTTTATTGGTTCTATGCAGGTGCATTGCTTAGTGGCAGTGGCGTAGCTAAGGAGCTATGGGCCCCGGTGCAAGTTTTACATTGGGCCCTCCCAAGCACTACATACTTAATTGATACGGTGCACTAAAACCTGCCAAGGACAACCACAGGGTCAGAGGTGCAAGAAAGGGATGGGGAACAGTGTATTAATGATTACCACCATTCAAAGCCAGTACAGGACCAATAAAGAGCTAATACTGCGGTTGCAGGTGGGCCTACCGGTGCCCCTCTGGCCCAAGGGCCCTGGTGCAGTCGCAACCTCTGCACCCCCTATTGCTACACCACTGCTTAGTGGAAATCCTTAAACTGTTTCCTTTCTCTAAATACACCTCTCTGACATTGCAGCTGTCCTTGGTAGGAGAGCTTAGGGCCCCATGTAAAACCCGCCCTGGGGCCCCAAGCTCCTTAATTATGCTACTGGCTAAATAGTTTGATCTTGGTCTCATCTGATCATAACAAGATTTCACCTCAAAGTCTTCAACATGCATTTTGGCAAAACTCAATCAAAAGTTAATGTGACCTTTTTTAAGGAGTGTTTTTTATTGCAACCCTCCCACACAAGCCACATTTGTGATGTGCTTGTGATATTGTTTTCACATGGACACCATGACCAGTCTGTGATATATATTTCTGAAAGTGCTTGAAAGCTGTCAAATGCCTCTTGGTGCCTTTTATAACAGGCTCCTCCTCTTTCCATCCACTTTGATAGAATGCCCTGGTCTGCAAAGGGTCCCATTAATATCAAACACTTTCCACTATTTATTTCCAGACTTGCTTGGCTCGTGGGGTTTGATAAAGCTTTTTACATTTTGTATTTGTTTTTATCAGTCGTCTAACTTGTGCCTGTCCAGAGCTTTATTTTGGAGATTAGTAAACTGCAAACTCATAATTGATTGTTTATTTTTAATTGCACTACCAAGTGCTTAAAGAGGAGCTGTCAGACATAATATCTCAGAAATAAACCACATATATAAATACTTGCTCTACTTACATAATATATGCATTGCACTGTCCACGTTTTAACTTTAGTGATTTTTCTACAGTAAAGAAAGAGAAAATCCTTCTTCGCATTCCCCATTTTAACTGTGGCTATTTTGAAGCTAATCCTGATGTCATTTCCTCCCTTACTGTCCTCTGCCTGATTTTCCTGCCCTTCACTATAGATAGTGCATTGTCTCAGCATGAGAAATATTGGCCAATCATAGAGGAACAGAGATGTGGGAGGGGAAAACAGGAGGGAAAGAGGCTTCAGACAATCAGGCTGCATTAGTCAAGTCTGAGGGGAAGTAGAGAAACAAAAAAAAGACAACCCAGCATGCCCTGCAACTTCCTTTTTGTGTACCAAATTTTGTGTGTACCAAATAAGAGTCAGGTAAACTGGGGAATGATCATTTGTCAACAAGAAAAGTAATAGTGATTTTAACTTCTGGATTGCCTGGTTAGCATCCTTATTACTTTATAAAAATAAAGAATTGATTTTTGATTTTATGCCCGACAGTTACACTTTAAATGCTCCAGGAATAGCTGTTATAATGCTGAACTAACTAAAACGATCATAATTAATCACAGGTGGAAGCCACTTAGCTTGGAATGCAATGGAGAAGGTGATTTGTCACAACTAATTTTTAAGTACTTTTAAGTGTTTGTGTGTTGCTATTATATTTTTCACTGGTCTATTATAGGTTGCACTGAGTAGAAACTGGGAAATTGGGAGTAGAAACTGAGTTGCACTGGAAAGAAAAATTTTTTTGCATCTATAATCATTTCATGCCGCAAAAGCAACAAAAGGTGATTCTTTTCTATAATCACTGTATGCCATACATGTAATGTTACAGTATTTGATTCTTTCATCACCTGTGCTTCGACCTTAATTGCATGTAGTCCAGTCTTGTAGGCTTCGGCATTCCACTCCAAGACATATAAAGGCCCAGAGGAATGCTCAGCTTCTCCCAACTCTGTGTTATCTATGAACACCCTGACCGAGGCAATAGGAGACGGGGAGAACACCAGGATCCTTAAACAGTAAAAAGCTTAATTAGGGGTCTTAGATTTAAAACCTCCTGAAAACTGGAGAATAATAAAAATGGAATAGCAATAGGAACATGGAAAATGTAAGGAATCACAAACAGAGCCAAATGTGGGCAGCATGGTGGCGTAGTGTTTAGCACTCTCGCCTTGCAGCTCTGGGTCCTCGGTTCAAACCCCAGCCAGGTCAACCTCTGCAAGGAGTTTGTATGTACCACTGGAGATGAATAGTATTAATGAGCTCTTTTAATCACACAAACATGGCTTCAGCAAGACAGACGCTGTTTCGGGCATAGCCCTTTCTCAAATTGCAATAGCCTACAAATAACACCACCACATGTGTCCTTAAATATCCCTCCCCCACTAAAAACACCAATCGGTGTCCTGCTGGGCAGGGTGTAGCATGGCGGACCTGATGGGGAACAGACAACTTAATATGCAAATCACATTGGGGAGAAACCACCTAGAGGAAAGAAACCTCCAAATTCTGGGGCCGGTTCGGCCCGTGATGAATCAGGTGCCTCCTCGCGTGATGCCTCCCCAAACTGTGGAGGCGGAGGAAACATAGAGGGGGCAGGCGCCGCAGGAGGAGAAGTCCCCAAGAAGAAATTGAGTCCACGGGTCCTACGACAGAGGAAGAACCTGTAGAGTCCTTAGTGGTCAATATCTCATCTCGGACTCTTTCAGAGGAGGAGACTCGTGTATTGAACTATGGACTGTCATTTTGTCCAACCAACTTTACTAATTTCTTTACGCTGGACCAGGAATTATTTCGTTTTTTTCGGAGTGTACGGCTAAAACACTTTTTTGCATGTTTACCCCCCTTTCCATCCAATAGATATAATGAGGATGATGGTTGCTTCAGACTTAAAGCCATGGGCTTCAGAAACCCGAGTTCTTTTCTACCACCGAGTCACCCCATCATAGACAATTTTGTTTCCAAAGTGCAAGGGGATATCAAAAATATAGAGGAGGGGAGTAAAAAGGGTGGTTTTTTTTATACCTCAGAACCTTACTAAGCTAGAGAAAGGGGCGTTGTCTTCATTGCAGCAGGATGTGTCCATTACCATCCGCCCTGCCGATAAGGGTGGGGCTGTGGTGGTGATGGACACAGACATGTATGTGGCAGAGATTATGAGACAGTTATCTGACCAGGGAGTTTATCAGCCCATACCAGGAGATCCACTTGTGTGGATCCGCAAAAAAGTAGATGACCTCTTGAATGACGCTCTTAAGAAGGATATCATAGACCAGGGACTTTTTAGGTTTCTCAGGGAAGACTACCCAGTGACACCTAAATTATACACCCTCCCTAAAATTCACAAGTGTTTAATGAATCCTCCTGGCCGACCCATTGTGGCTGGTGTTGGCTCAATTTTTGTACCACTGGCTAAATTTTTGGATTCTATTCTTCAGCCATTAGTCCAGGCCACCCCTTCATACCTGAAAGACACTTCCATGTTTTTGGAAAAATTGAGTGGTGTCACACTCCCTGGGGAGGATGTCCTCCTGGTGACCTTTGATGTCGAGAGCCTCTACACCTCCATCCCACATGATGGGGGTGTAGAGGCCGTAGACTGGTTTCTCATGACTCGTACAGATCTGACGGTTCAGCAGAGGATGTTTTGCACTAGGCTATTACAGGTTGTACTTCAATGTAACTATTTTGAGTTCGGGGGATAGTTCTATTTACAGCTAAGTGGGACCGCCATGGGGTCGAACGTGGCTCCCTCCTATGCAAATTTATACATGGGCCTCTATGAAGAGGCCTTTGTTTATGGTAATTCCTTGTTCCACCAGCATTCATTATGCTGGTGGCGTTTTATTGACGATATCTTTTGCATTTGGAGGGGGCCCCGTTCGACCCTTATGGATTTTGTGACTCAGATGCATGACTCGTGTCCCTTTATACGACTGACGTCCCACCATGATCCAGTGTCTATTTCGTTTTTGGATACGTTGGTCATCAGGGTGGGTGACCGACTTTCCACTGACCTTTATACCAAGGACACTGATCGTAACTCACTTTTACATTATAGAAGTTTTCATCCAACAGGTACCAAAAACAGCATTCCACTTAGCCAGTTAGGTAGGGTGGACAAAACAGTCAGTGACGAGTCTAGATGTTGTTTCCAGAAAGAACAAATGACGTTGAAGTTCCGCAGGAGGGGCTATCCCCCATCTACGTTTGTGCCTCGTGTTGGTGGGAGGCGGAGACAGATTGGCCCACGCATTCCATTTGTGTCGACCTTCAGTGCCTGCAGTGACGCAGTATCGCGAGTGATCCGCAGGCACTGGAGGATCCTCACTGAGGGATTTCCATTCGTTCCTGAATTTCGTTTTCCCCCTATTATGTCGTTCAAAAGGGCACCGACGATCCGTGACAAATTGACCCAAAAAAATGCACAGGTCAGCAGCAAAAATGCTGGTATGTTTCCATGCCTGGGATGCCATATGTGTGGGATGGTGCTTAAAGGCAACAGATTCACACATCCATCCCAAGGCACAACTTTTTTTCTTAATCGACGGTACACGTGTGATTCCAGTTTTGTGGTCTACTTACTCAAGTGCCCCTGTGGCCTTGGGTATGTGGGTATGACTACCCAGCGGTTGAAGGACCGTATTTCGTCCCATAAGTCTGCGATCCGTAATAAAGTGCGGGGTCAATCTGTCTCCGAACATTTTGCCTTAAAGGGACACTCGGTGTCGCAGTTGAGGGTGACAGTCATTGACTCTGTCCCCGTCAATTGGCAAGGGGGTAATAGAGAAACGGCATTATTGAAAAGAGAGGCAGCTTGGATTAGAAAGCTGGATACATTAGAACCTAAGGGTATGAATCGGGAGTATGATCTGGGTTTTTGTGTCCATAACCGTTAACTTAATGTCAGCTGTGTGATATTCTTACTACCTTGCCTTTTTCACCATCATTTTACTATTGTATATTTTGTGATGTTGCAACTTTCATATACTTATTGCTCTTATGTGTTTTTAGGTTCCCCTGGGTGGTGTGTATGGCCGTCCTGATTGAGGTTTCTTCTGGATGGTATGTATTGCCATCCTGACACATGGTGTGACATTGATCCATTTGCCTGTCATTGTTCAAATATTTTTTCATATTTTGATCTAATTTTTGGGTTACTTTATTCTTATTTTTCCTTTTTTTTATATTTTTCCATACATTTGTACTTTTCCTAATTTTTGGGTTACTTGATTCTTACATTTAGCGTGCGCCTTGTCCAGAGTCGGGATATTTACGTTCTTGTATGCCTTTACGCTTGATATGTCCTGTGTCCACAGTATCTATTTTGTGGCCGGACTCTTTTTCACGTTTTTCTACGTTTTTATGGCGGCAGTTGGCGTTTCCTGGGCTGTGGACGGGGCGCACGCACAGTATCAAGCTGCTGAGCCCGATTGTGTACACTCAAGTTTGTTGCCTAGTGACCATCAGACTCTGCGTGCTAAGTGGAGGTTTCTTCCGGTTGCTCCGGAAGTTCGGGCCTTTGATGGAGCGCAGTGTTGCGCTCCATTGATACGCATGGTGCCTGCCCCCTGCGTGCTGCCGCTGTTTGATGAATGCGGCGCACGGGGAGGAGGGGTGATGACGTAGTTGGAGGAGGATGCCGGCTCCCATTGTGCATGTCTCGATTGTCGTTCGTTGTATTCGGAGATCTGCAGGTGACAGGTAAATGGAAGTTATGTCTCCCCAATGTGATTTGCACATTAAGTTGTCTGTTCCCCATCAGGTCCGCCATGCTACACCCCGCCCAGCGGGACACCGATTGGTGTTTTTAGTGGGGGAGGGATATTTAAGGACACATGTGGTGGTGTTATTTGTAGGCTATTGCAATTTGAGAAAGGGCTATGCCCGAAACAGCGTCTGTCTTGCTGAAGCCATGTTTGTGTGATTAAAAGAGCTCATTAATACTATTCATCTCCAGTGGTGCCGGTCTTACTTGTGATTGGACTGTTGTTGGTCTCTAATGGCACAGAGGCCTTGACCGTGGCACACGTCAAGTTTACCTTATTATTGGTGCTCCTCCTGAAAGTTTTTGTTCAGGAGTTTGTATGTAAACTGCACCGAGACTCCTGTCCCTCATAGTGTTAGCTCAACTAACACTGCACTGAGACTCCTGTCCCTCATAGCCAGCTACTGTAGCTCAACTAACACTGCACTGAGACTCCTGTCCCTCATAGCCAGCTACTGTAGCTCAACTAACACTGCACTGAGACTCCTGTCCCTTATAGCCAGCTACTGTAGCTCAACTAACACTGCACTGAGACGCCTGTCCCTCATAGCCAGCTACTGTAGCTCAACTAACACTGCACTGAGACGCCTGTCCCTCATAGCCAGCTACTGTAGCTCAACTAACACTGCACTGAGACTCCTGTCCCTCATAGCCAGCTACTGTAGCTCAACTAACACTGCACTGAGACTCCTGTCCCTTATAGCCAGCTACTGTAGCTCAACTAACACTACACTGAGACGCCTGTCCCTCATAGCCAGCTACTGTAGCTCAACTAACACTGCACTGAGACTCCTGTCCCTCATAGCCAGCTACTGTAGTTCAACTAACACTGCACTGAGACTCCTGTCCCTCATAGCCAGCTACTGTAGCTCAACTAACACTGCACTGAGACTTCTGCCCCTCATAGCCAGTTGTAGCTCCCCCAACACTGCACTGAGACTCCTGTCCCTCAAAGCCAGCTGTAGCTCCACTAACACTGCTCTGAGAGTCCTGTCCCTCACAGCCAGCTGTAACTCCACTAAGTAGTGGGAGAGCTAGCGGGCACTCGGGCAAGGCTTGTATTAGCTGGCACTTTCAGGAAGGAGACACCCAGTAAACCATGTGCTCAAGTCTCAATGCAGAGGAGAGTCCTTTGAAACACAACAAAGAGAGGAAATGGTCTGGCACTATGGTTTAATGTGCAACAACATTGACACAGATGAGCAAGTAACGATGTACATTGCAAGGATATGACAGTTCTTACAAGCATGAATGAGTTGTGTCATACCGTGGTGTCTGGGGTGATTCCTGCACACTTCAGCCTCAGAAGAAGTTTGGCGTGCCACACAAAACGGTCGTTAGGCCGTGCACCCTTTGGCACCCACACCTGCTGCCTCCCATCTACACCCAGGAATCACCCCAGACACCACGATATGACACAACTCATTCATGCTTGTAACGACTGTCATATCCTTGCAATGTACATCATCACTTGCTCATTTGTGTCAATATTGTTGCACATTAAATCATAGTGCCAGACCATTTCCTCTCTTTGTTGTGTTGTAACTCCACTAACACCGCACTGAGACTCCTGTCCCTCATAGCAAACAGTGTGCTCTACTCAGCATTCATAATGCAACCTTTTGTCCAGGGAAGACATAAATCTCCAATTACCTGATATGTGTGGAGTTGTGGATACGTTTTACAGGCTCTTCTGCTGGGTTTGTGTAGAGTGCAGATTTGGGATTAGTAATGAGAATTGCTGGCCACTCATCATACTGTAGGTCAATGAAGCTGAACAAATCGTGATCAATAGCAAATATGCGGTATCTGGGCAAAAACAAAAATGGAACCAAACCATTAGAAGTGTAAAAAAGGAGACAACACACAAAAGCAAATAAAAGTCATCTAAACACAAACTTTCTACATAGCCCCATCACAATCCAATGCAATCCAGAGGTAAGAGATACTGGGAATGAGCAATAAGATGCTAATAATTCCATGTTGATGCCAATTGTATGTCAATGTATGCAAATGTGGCAGATTTAAAAAAGAACCAATCAAATGCAACCAACTGCTGTGTTTGATTAATACATTTTCAAGCTGAATAACTTACTATTATGGATTATAGTCAATCTCCTAGTAGAGTAGAGTCTGATCTATACTCTATTGGAGGGGTCTTGATTGTTGGCGTTCATAGCCCCACCCCTTTCTTTATTGTAAAAGTTTATATATTTGGTGCCAGCCATTTGTATCCTTAATCCCTGATGAAGCTAGTTTGCGAAACCAGTTGGGAAGGAGACAGGCGGCACCTTTATACTGTCCTATACTGCTGACCTATACATACGTGCAACTTTCTCGGGGTTCCCAAGTGCTCATGGACGAGGGCTTGCTCTTGCTGTGCGCATGCAGTTCAAAACTGCGTAGCGCCGCTTGAGGGAAGATCTGGTTGACTGAAGGAACATCAGGGTGCCTACAGTGAGAGGCGAGTGCAAAGCACAAACAGACCAGGAAAGAAAGACAATTCTTGACAGATGCTCTGAGTCTCCACCCCCCCCCCCCCCACACACACACACACACACAGTGTTCGTACTGTTCATGTGTCCTTGGCAGAGCCACAGATACTGCAGGGGGCCTCAGGTGTCAAACAACACATCACCAGCAGCATGTAACCAACTTATCATCACAGGGAGAGCATGTTTCTGGGCAGAACGGAGGTTGCTCCAGTCGTTCCCCTACATGGTCAGTGAGCTGTTCTGCACTCCGTCAGTAACTAATCTACTGACTGAACGCGTCTGCTTCTTTGCGTTCCTATCTGCAATAGCAGGATAGAGGGCGCTATTGCGGACAAGAATGCGTAGAAGCAGACACGTGGCCAGGCCTATCGCTGAAAATGACAGGAGCTGCCGGCGGGCGACAGGAGCATCCGATCGAGACTGCGAGAGCACATGATGGCTGCAGGGGGCTGGTAGAAGCCCAGGGTGAGTAAAACTCTTTTTCTGCCTTAAGTGTCACTTTAAGTAAATCACCTATTATGCAAAATAGCTTGCATCATTTTTGTTTATAATGGTGCACCCAATTAAGGCTTGTGGCGTGCAATGTCACTGCACACTGTACAGGCAAAGCGCTTAACATGCAATGGAATCTGTGCATCACCGGTAAAAATGTATACCCCCACTGTATAGGTGAATGGAAGCTTTTTACAAGCAAAGAGCAGCTACATGACCAACTTAATTTCTATAACTTGGATGCGCCAACATTCTCTTGGATGCGCCAACATTCTCTTTGTAGAGAATATGCATCTAATAGCCGATGTAGCCATCGGATGTGGGTTTCAACGAGGGTGAATTGGACCAAAATCTAGGATTGTATTTCATGATGACAGATGTCCACCATTCTTTATAAAGGTTAGCCTGGTGGATGGAATAGCTAATGTCAAAAATGTTATATCAATTAAACCATAAAAATCTGATTACACTTCTAGGCTGCTAAAGTACTAAAAAATCAATCACCAGAGGGGACTTGTACTTCCTGGTTGTGGCAACTTCGGTACACAGTGATTCAAGCAACGAAAAGATCCAGATTTTGTTATGTGGTTACCTAGCACCTATGTAAGAAGCAACTCAAAGAAGGGTCGGTACTTTACCGTGAAAGGGTACATGAGGTTACATACTGAGGTAGACGTGTATGTGTAGTGCCAAGCACACAAATAACTATGCCGTGTTCCTCTTTTTCTTTCTCTGCCTGAAAGAGTTAAAAATCAGATATGCAAGTGACAGTTTCTGTCTGGGTCGGGACCAGTTCGGACCATAGCATATCCCTCACCAATAAGGAATTACAGCCGTAAAACACTTTCCTGGCAGAAAAAAGGCTTCTGAGAGCAGGAAAGAGATAAAAAGGGTCAATATTTCATAGCTCTGGCATACGTCAATAAATGTGTCATTGAGCAGAGACAATGAAACAGTAAAACAAAACTTAAAAAGTAGATTAAAAAATAAAATTAAACTGCGATATCTAAAAAAAAATTTTTTTAGGAAAAGGACGATATATACAATTGTTTATCTCAATTTATTTTCACCTCGTGTTTCCTTTAGGGCAGGGTTCACACGCGCCAAATTCACATAGGTTTTTCCACATCGTGGAAATGAATTATAAATCGCAGTCCAGATAAATCAATGAGAAAAAGAAACAAAAACAGCCTGTTTTTTTGAACACCACACATGGTTCTATGTTTCTAATACATTAGATTCTTCTTACATTTTTCACACTGTAAATGTGCATGGTTTCTGGGAAAACACTTACAAATCTTTGTGAGCTTTTTATGTGAAAACAAGTTGAAGCTCTGCCTTAAAGTCAACTTTAAAAATTTAAAAGTTTAATTTTAAAAATGAAAAAGTTAGATACCTTGGAAGAGGGAAGCCTCTGGATCCTAGAGAGGCTTCCCCAGTCTCCCTCCGCCACTGTTCCAGCATTAAGTCCTCCCAATAGCTCGCTGCACTGGGCTTTGGTGGAAAAAGCCAACCCCGATTGTGCAGTAGCGCGGACTCGATCGGGCTCCGCTTTTTACAGGTCCATTTACAGGTCCATGCTACTGTGCGTGTGCGAGCCACTGACAAGCCCTTGTTTACGGTTTTGCAGAGGGAACAGGCCAGTGGAGGAGGATGGGGAAGTCTCTGATGTTCGGCCAGTTTTACACTTGATGTTTGGGATGAACCGCACTGCAGAAATCATGCTTCAAATAACTCTGTGCCACGGTGCAGTGACAGGGTCATATGCATAGGCCCGCCCCCTGGTTAGTGTCGTACTCCCTGCTGGGGAGGAGGACTGTCACTGGGATTCCCGTTGGTCCACACACATGCACCGCTTCACACTCCCAGCGTTTGCACTTACTGCATTGCCTATTGACTTGTGGTCGGCATGGATCATGCGGTAGCGTGCTGCAAATTGTGAGTCAGGATTGAGTTGATTTTCATACTTGACGCATCGCATGAGCTGTAAAAGTCTCCATACACTTGCATGAGCCTTGCAGCGAGGAAGCGTACCGCGGAGTGACACAGTGTGCAAGGGGTCTCGAGGTGAGTACATTTGGGCCACTTTTTCCCCACATGTACACTTAAAAGGTAATACCTTATGGTGTATACCGGAATGTGGAATTGTTTGTTGTTTGTTTTCCTGCATTCTAGTTCTAAAAATAATTTTTCTTTATTGTTACAAATAATATTTATAATAACGGTTACCTCCTGTTCTTCATCCAGTCTCCCAGTTCCAGCTCCAGGGTGCCTTGCTGATGCTGACTGTGCAGCGTGGGGGCCAAGCCTCCCAGAGTGTGCAGATGACCACATAAATAGGCAACAGCTGAACTAGGAATAAAACACAACAAAGTAATGTGCAACTTGTGGTTCCACACCAGGGTTGCTCCACACCTACATAAAACAAATTGCTGAGGTGCGTTATAGATTTACTGTAATTAATCTTTCTTTAAAAATATAATCAAGCCGAAAAGGCAGCTGTAATCAGGTGAAAGATCTGAAGACTTTGCAGGGCCAGGGCACACCAAAAACCGCTAGCAGATCTGCAAAACGCTAAAGGTTTTTGAAGCAGATTTCAGAGCGATTCTAGGCATGTTTAGAGAGATTTTCTAAACATGCCAAGCGGTTTTTGGAGTGTTTTTGTGTAGTAGATGTCATATATTGTTACAGTAAAGCTGTTACTGAACAGCTACTGTAACAAAAACGCCTGGAAAACCGCTCTGATCTAGCATTTTTCAGAGCGGTTTTCCACTTTCCTATACTTTAACATTGAGGCAGAAACGCCTCAGAAATCTAAAAAATGCTGCAGCCCCGAGTTTGCGTTTGTGGGAAAAAAAACTAACCGCTCTGGTGTGCACCAGCCCATTGAAATACATTACCTAAGCGGTTTTCAAACCGCTAGCGTTTTTTAAAACGCTCATGAACCGCTCTGGTGTGCACCAGCCCGTACACACCTTTGATGGATGTCACCCATTGGGGATTGGGACCCAATCCCCTTGGGCGACATTGCTGGACCGGACTGTACAGAAGTCAGCTGTATTGCACTGTGGGCGAGGGGGAGCAACAGAGGGACAACCGAACAACCCATACAGGGGAGCGGCGTGAACAATGAAGTTTGCTGTCGCTGGAGGTGATTTGATCCGCTGGGTGGAACACTTGTCCGACACGGGCCAGGCACCTCTGTACACACGCCTGATTATCAGCTGCAGTGGTCAAGCGTGTGTACAAGGCTTTACTTATAAGTCCCTTGGTAGCTATACTGTGCAAGATCTACCAAATGACTGATTTAAAAGAGTACTGAGGTGATATGTGATATGATGAGATAGACATGTGCTTGTACAGTGCCAAACACACAAATAACTATGCTGTGTTCCTCTTTTTTTCTTTCTCTGCCTGGAAGAGTTAAACATCAGGTATGCTAGTGACATTTTCTGTCCAGTTGGGACCTGGTTGGACTTTAGCCTAATACTTACTGATAAGGAATTACAGCCATAAAACAGTTTCCTGGAAGAAAATGGCTCCTAAAGCCACATACACACGCTCAACAAAAGTCTTTTACTATAAATAACTTTACAAACAACTACGATTAAAAAAGTTGGAAAGATACGTCTTGGCGTGCAAACAACTATTATACACACAGAACAACTTGACGGACAACTTGACAAACAACTACAAATGTACATATTGTTACTCAACTGCTGAACGGCTAATATGTTCTAGTTAGTAATGGAAGTCATTGAAAAGTCATAGCAGACTTCTGTACACATTGCCATGTTGGACACAACTTCTCTCAGATGTTCGTCAAGTCAATCCAACAGTTGGATTGACTTGAGCTGCGTCTTATCAGTTTTTTTGTTCGCCTCTTATCAGTGATAATACCTGGACAAAAGTTGTCCAACTTCAAGTTGTTTGATAATTGTGCATTTAAAAGACGTTTGTTGAGCGTGTGTATGAGCCTTGAGAGCAGAAAAAAGAGAATAGTTCATAGATTGTAGCTCTGGCATACGTCAATGAATATGTCATTGAGCAAACACAATGAAACAGTTAAAAACTTAAAAAGTAGATTTAAAGAGGAGCTGTTAGGTATAAGGTCTCAGAGAAAATAAACACATATATCAGTAGCTAAATATAGGCTGTACTTACATTACATATGCATTTCACTGTCCACGTTTGGATTTCACAGAATTTTTATATAGTATATGCAGAGAATGATGCTCCTGACAGCTCATGGCAGGTTCCATGTTTGTCTGTCTCCTATGAAGCCAAATGTGTCGTCATGTCCTCCCTGCTTCCTGATCACAGAAAAGCTCGTGCTGAATAACACTAGTGTGCAGTGAATATTAATTAGCCATGTGGCTAGGAACAATAGCGGACTCCTGCAGTGTACTCTGCTGGGAGATTTATCAGTGCTGTGCGCTGGACTGAGTTACATGCTATTGTTACTTGACCCTGTAACTTCTCATTAGCAGCCGAGGGGAGAGCCCCAGAATGCTTTGCAGTATGGCATGCGGCTTGCGTCTTCTTAAGAGCTTGGGAATAACAGCTTTGCTGATAAGCACACATCAAATGTAAGAGAGATTTTTATCTTCAGTAATGCCTTTTTGGCTTCCTTCTAAACTGTTTAACACAGGAGAATAGAGGTTTAAATTAGCTTTTGTAGCCTGACAGTTACTCTTTAAATAAAAAATAAAACTGTGGGATATCTAAAAAAATGGCCATTTTTAACCACTTAGCAACTTTTACTACGCTTTTCTACGTCCTTGTTTATAAACATCTATAGACACATGTAAATATTTGATAAAACAAAGAAATCGAGAGCCCAGTATGGTGTGTAGTACGTATTGGAACCAGGAGAATAATTGACAAGTAAGTATTATACTCACAAACAAGGGTTACCGCATAGGCAACCACTGTATAGGCAGGTGGGGAGATTAGACCTGTCCCCACTCAGGATTAAGATGTCGCTCTCTGTAGAAAAAAAAGGAGGGTATATCACCCTTCCACCAGGGTGGAATTCTTGACAATAAGCTGTGCAGAGGCGCCAAAAGAATAAAAGTATACTAAAAAGTTTAAAATATTCGGGTGGCGGTGGTGGACCGGTCACTCCAAAAAGGACACGAAATTGTCACTTGAGGATAAGACAATTTAATTAAATACTCCACAGGTAATTTGCAACGCGTTTCACGGGCACAATCCCGCTTCATCAGGCAATAGATATAAGGAGTATCACGGCTAGACGTCCAATACACGCTTGGCACCTCTGTTGGTGCCAAGCACCACACACCACACACACCGCTTGCAAACGCACTGCAGCTTCTGCGTCGGTCAGACCACTTCCCTTACATTGTGACGCACCGCGGGAACTGTGGCCTGTCTCATAGACAGCAAGGGCCTCAGCAACAAGCTGCAGAGGGGGAGAGTACTGCGACACAGGAAGTATGAAAGGGCCCTAATTGGTTCCTAAGCAATCTACCAATTCCTGTTTTGTACTGACCCTTGCAACCGAATAGTCTGAGGATTTGAAAGTGTGTGTCCGTTGCAGACATATTTTTCTAGATCCACGCATTGTCAACACTGGAATACCAAAGATGAAAGCAGAATATCTGAGAGGTCTCTGTTACATTACGGTCTACACTAAGGCTGGTTTAGTTATTGCAGTATTAGGTAGATAATTATTGAGTCTCTTTAATAATTCATTAATACTGTACATGATGAGAGGAGACTGACCTCATTACTGCTCGGATACCAGGGGAAGAAGTCACAATAGTTGACGTGGGGTAATGTCCAAACCATACAGACTGGTTGCTATGGAGACTCTCCATGGCCAGGTCTGACAGCTTCTGCATTTGATGCTAAAAGAGGATTAATAAGAATAAAAGAGCCTGTATAAAGTGAAAACATGAGGTCATGGAAATATATACATACTGTTCATTTCACAAGACAAACCTTATACAAGAAAAGTTTGTAACTTATTGTCAAACATATGTTTACAGTTGAACAAAAGTGGTTATCTGCAGGTGACCCCAGGAAGAGGGCGGAAGGTACTTAAAGCATTCATGTAAACTTTATGTAACCCAAAATTAGATCTCTTATTTTTCGGCATATAAGACGCTCGCGACTATAAAACGTACCTAGGGTTAGAGGGTAAAAGGAACACAGTAAATCTGGTGGGTCCATGGTCCAGGAGCGTCTTGTAGATGCTCTCCCACAATTAGTGTCCTCCTTGTACCTCGTGTCCTCCTGTGCCCCCCCATGTGTCCTCCTGTGTCCCTTTCTGTCCCTGTGTGCCCCCCTTCTGTCCCCCATATCCTCCCCTGCCCCCCCTTGTGTTAACCTCCGCTGCCCATATATAAGTATATACTGCGGCAGCACAGCTCTCCTCTCTCTCGCTGTTCCCCTAAGCCGGCACTAGGGGCCCAGTGAGAGAGAGAAGAAGTCTCATCGCTGCTGGATGAGGTGAGCTGTGCTGCTGCAGTATATACTTTTACACTGGGAGCAGAGGAGGGCATGGGGGGGAGCAAAGGAGGACGAAACAGGGAAAATCAGGAAGTCCTCAACATCGCAGTGGGTCGCATTGGTGGGCGTTCGTAGGTCGGGGACTTCCTGTATTTGGCATATAAGATGCAGGGACTTTTTTTCCTTATTTCTGAGGAAGAAAAAGTGCATTTTATATGTGAAAAATACAGTGCTTACCTTGGGAGAGGAAAGCCTCTGGATCCTCTAAAGGCTTCCCCCGTCGTCCTCCGCTTTGCCGTTCCAATGCCGTCCCTCTGATGCGCGGCAACATTGTACCTGCGCAATAGCTTGGGCTTTGGAGGAAAAAGCTGAGCCCAAACAGGTCCGTGCTATTGCGCATTTGCAAGCTGTCAACAAGGGCTTATTGACTGTTTTCTGGAAGAAACAGAGCTGAAAGGACCCAGTGGAGGACAGGAGAAGCCACTGGATTATCCAAAGGCTTCCCTCTATTGAGGCGAGTACACATTTGGAGCACTTTTTTTCCCTCTAGGTACTCTGCGAGATCCTTCCCTACATCCTCATTAGTAGCTCCTCTGGTAATCTGTGCTCCTATCCAAACATCTGCCATTTTGAAAGGAGCTTCTTCCTCCCAATTGGCATAATGTCACCTACCTTCTATCACTGTATGAGTTTATGGACATGTGGAGTAGGATTTACATCACCCTTGGGGAGGAATCATGCACTGCATGACTGGGACAACTATGTTCTGGAGTGCAGATTTTCAGACAGATTAATGCCATAATACTAAAAATGATGAGGAAGTATCTTCCCATAATCCCTTTAGGTATTCACAAAAAAAAAAAAAATCATATCGCCTCCATCAGTATGCCTGGACAGGGTGAGGATGATGAGATCTATGGATGACCTATAAAATCAGTCTCTCAGCTGATAGAACTTACTGCTCGTTCACATTTAGGACGCTACACAGACATGAACTGCAATTTTTAAAGAGCCCATTCATATGAACTAGATTTGGAAAATGAAGAGGGCCCTTCTGCTTCATATGCATTCAGTCAGCAGCTCGCAAGGTGCTTCTTTTCACCGGTTTAGTCAAAATTATTTATCAGCCAATCATGTGGCAGGAGTGTACTACATAAAATCACAGAGACACAGGTTTGGAACTTGTTCACATCAAACGCTGGAATGAGAAAAATTGATATCAGTGATTTTGACAATGGCATGATGGTCAGTGCAAGACAAGCTGGTTTGGGTATTTCCAGGGCTGTGGAGTCAGGTACAAAAATCTTTAGACTCCGACTACCCAAAATTGCTCCAACTCCGACGTCTAATTTTTACAAAGGCTATGGATTTACCGGTAATTCAAAAATCATCCGACTCCTCAGTTTATTGAAACCTCCGACTCCAGGTACCCAAAATTGCTCTCACTTCAAAGCCCTTGCAGGGCTATAGAGTGGGCACAAAAATCATCTAACTCAGACTCCTAGTTTGTGAAACCACCGACTGCAAGTACTCAAAAATTGCTTCGACTCTAATTCGTCTCTTCCGTTATATAAACTGACCTGGCTGTCAAGAGGGGCAGGTTATAATTTTGATAAGGTCTGTAAGTACTGTGTGCAATGTAATGACTCGGCTATTAGTCATTTAGATGAAACGCCTAGCATTGTGAACTCACTCTGATACATGTCTGGATATACACTTATGGTTTTAAGATGCCTTACTTCTGTTACGCTTTATGCAGCTAATGCCTGAGATTTTATCTTATTAAATGTACTTTGTTTATATGACATTGTCAATTTATGATGTAATTTTTTTATGCAATTAGATGGCTGTATGCCTACTATTTGATTGACTTTGTCTAATCCTTTTTTATTTCTGCGATATGGCCTGATGTAACCTGTATATGACTTGCATGGTCAATGGGTTGTTCAGAACTTCAGAGTTAATGTTGTGTTGACCAACAATAAAAAGATTTTATTCAAAGTACCCCTGAACCGGGTTGTAAATTATATACTTTTTACAATGTTTAATTTCTGGTGCTGTGACATACCTCCCAGCACCTTCCTCCCCGTCCAGCGCCCCATGTCCCCCATTCTGCTCAGCCGAAATATTCGACTTGAGCAGAACGTCAATGATGGACAGGGAAGAAGTGTCAGTTCTTCCTCCTCTCTTCCTGTCCTTAGCTCCGCCCCCTTTACGCACCACTTATAGTTCCTGATCTGAGACTGCACAAAGCACGCAGGGAAACTGCGCTGTGTGCAGGCTTTTGATAATTGAGGCCAGAGCGATAGTGTACTAATATACACTATTGTTTTGACCTCAATTATCACAAGCCCGCACACAGTGCAGTTCCCTTGCGCGCTACGTGTAGTCTCAGATCGGGAACTATAAGCGCCGAGTAAAAAGGGGTGGGGCCAAGGACAGGCAGAGAGGAGGAAGTACTGACACTTCCTCCCTGCCCATAATCAAAAGCTTTGTAGCACGGGAGACACAGGAGTGGGAAGAGGATGGTGCTGTGATATACACCATTTTTAAAGTAACCTCGAATGGGTTTTGAACAATATACTTCTTACAACGTTTGATTACTGGTGCTGTGATATACATCACAGCACCAGTAATCAAACGTTGTAAGAAGTATATTGTTCAAAACCCATTTGAGGGTACTTTAAAAAAGGACCACTCCAGTGAAAAGTAAGCAGTTCAAATCTGTCAGAACCGAAAGGTTTTGGACTAGTCCATCTCCCTTATGGGGCATTCTCAGGGTTTTCTTTGTTTTTTTTTAAAAGCATTTCCTGAAAGACAGCTGCTGAGTCTAACTGAAAAAATAGTGTGCAAGTGAGTAGGGAGGCTAGATATCTTGCTATTTTAGCAGTTAGGAATTTATTTAAAAAAAAAAAAAATCCTGAGAATCTCCCATGAGGAGATGGACTGGTCTAAAACCTGTCGGTCCTGTCAGATGTAATGGTTTACTTCTTTCGCTGGAGTGGTCCTTTCAGGTGCACAATTAATGATAGTATCTTTTTTTTGTCCAATATTACCACTTTTATGTAATGAGATACTACCTAAAGTATCCATTCAAAGTAAATTCACTCAGTTTACCTTTATACAACATAGATTTGGTAACATTATACCATCAAAGATTGTGTCATTGATGGGCACTTAGACTATGGTTGGGACTTAAGGCTATTACTATGGTAGGGATAAGGCTTTGCACTTAAGGAACAGAGTAGGAAGAACGAGTACGAAGGACTCTGGCTAATTCAGCATATGTGGCTGAATTAACCAGAGGTGGTTGGATTGGTTAATTGATAAGGGCTCTGCCACAGGAGACCAGAGTTCGAATCTCGGCTCTTCCTGTTCAGTAAGCCAGCACCTATTCAGTAAGGAGTCCTTAGGCAAGTCTCCTTAATGCTCGGTACACACTATGAGATTTTATGGTCGATTTACTGTCAGATCGATTATTTCCAACATGTCCGATTTGCTTTTCGATCAATTTCCGCGCATTTTCCGATCGATTTCTGTTAACTGTAATAGGAAATCGATCGGAAAATGCTTGGAAATCAATCGGAAATGTTGGAAATAATCGATGACAGTAAATTGACCATAAAATCTCAGTGTACCCAGCATAACACTGCTACTGCCTATAGAGCACGTCCTAGTGGCTGCAGCTCTGGCCCTTTGAGTCCGCCAGGAGAAAAAAGTGTGATATAAATGTTATTTGTTTTGTCTTGGTATGTTGTAGATCGGGTGGTATAAGAAGATACTTACCACGCATTCCGTTCTCCTACCTCCCTCGCCGTTCTCCTGCAGCAAGCCCCGTTCTGACAGGCCAACCCAGGCAACTCATGTAACCTATAAACCAGACATACAGCGCCACGCATGCGCAGTATGTCCATTCAGCACCCCTGTGGCCGTGCTCAGGGACGTTGGCACACAGGCTCGCCCTCGCTCCCCTGAGCAGTAGACGCTGTGGAGACTCTGGTATACTTTAAGCGACGTGACTATATGATTTATTAAAGTGCTGCAGAAATTGTCAGAAACATACTGTATAATTCGATCATGATCATAATTATAAAATTCACAGTTGTCTCCAATTGTGCTTCAGCCCATACATGAAGAAAAGCAGTTACTCTCCCATTTCAGTAAACTTGGACTACCTAAAGCAAACATAGCTGTCTGAAAATCAAATAGACAAGACTGTTAAAGGACAACTGAAGTGAAAGGTATATGGAGACTGCCATATTTATTTCCTTTTAAAATGTAGCAGAGCTGAAACGGTACAACAGTTTTATATATACCTGGGGATTCCTCTAGCCCCATATGCACAGATCTCTCCCACGCCGTTCTCCTCAGTCTTCTCCCTCTTCGGTACCGGGTCCTGTAACTTCAGCCAGTCGAGGCCAGTCTGACGTAATAGAAGTGCGCTATTTACGTATCTCTCCAGAAGGTGCACTTACCTGTTATATCGTTTCAGCTCTGGTTTCCTTTAAGCAATACCAGGTTGTAAGAAATGTGTTAGTGTGACAAGTTTGTTGGACCTCATTGTCTATGTGCAACAGGTCACTACTATACACTCTCATCACTATATGGGAAGGGGGGCTGCCTAACATCTTGGGGTACATCTGCCTATGGGGAGGGGGATGCCTCATACTGGGGTCACATCAAGCTATTTATGCTGCGGTGCTTATATCACATTTTCCTGGCTTCTGGGGAAAAAAGTAGGTACCTCGGGCTTATACGCAAGTATATTGTTAGGAATGAGCGATTTACCTCAGCAGCGTCTGACGTCATGGCAGCTGTCGCCGCATCATCGCAGGCGTCCCTCACGGCCTCCGGCAGAATAGGTCTCTATGCTGTGCATCAGTTCAGGTCGGCACGCTCGCACGCGGAGCGGCAGGACCTATATGGGCTTAGGAGACGAGTCAGCTGACCGGCCGGTCAGGTGACATCTGGCTACTGTTTCTCTTCGCTGATTGGTGGAAGTGTTCTGGGCAAGACGCTTGGAATTGCCTGTCTGCATTTAAGCTTGGAGATGTCAGTAGCTCATTGTCTGTTGTTGCTGAAACTTCGCAGTGAAAGCTCTCAGACCTTAGTCAGATCCGTGTGTGCTTGAACCGGCAGGACCCCGGGGATTCGCACTTAGCTTAGGATTATTATTATTACTGTTATTTGATTATTACTGTGTATTACCTTTGCCTGTACCTCCGACTACTCTCTGCCTATCGATTCTGTACCTCTGCCAATCTGATCTGTTGCCGACTTCTGCCTGAACACTCACTCCGATTTTGCCTTTCGATTCTGTACCTCTGCTTGACCGATCTGTTACCGACTTTGCCTGTACGACCACTCTATTGTTAGTGATAGCCCCTGTAACTAAAGGGCTATCACTCTCTCGTGCTCTTGTATATTACTGTGCACCAAAACACATGTGATCACACTTTGAATAAAATGCTGACTATTGTGCTGATAGAGCTCGTTCTGATCATCAGATACTTCACTGATCATTACATATATACAGGTAACTGAATATTAGTAAAAGCGTTATCCAGCATGGCTCGGCTAACGAAAGCAGCACAAATCTTTATTTTTGCAGCATAAATGGCCAGAAACGCAGCACTAACCAAACATGATGGAATGAAAGATAAATTATTAATACAGATTAATAGCTTGTAACAGTTTTAACCGTGTAAATAGATTTCAGAAATACTCTTGCCAGCACAATGAAGATCAGGTCTAAAACACAGTATTGAAAAGCAAATGGTGGTTGAGTAAGTTAGTCAGAAAAATAGTTTTACCTTATTAATTATTCCAAAAAAGTTGTAAGGTCTTTTGGGTCCTGGGGTGAGAGTTGCATCTACACAGATGAAGGAATAATTCCCAAATGGAGTCTGGTGAACATAGTGGAAGGAACCATCCTTCTGCCACCCCGAGTATTTCCTAGAAGAGAAGTTGACATATTCGTACATCTGGAGGGACAAGCAGTTTCTTCTACAGGATCTCAAAATCCAATACACAGCAGATCCTTGCAATGCCAGTTTTTTTTAAATAAATCATGTTATCCTTTCTTCGTACAGTAAACTTTGGCCTGCAACTCCATACAGATTTCTGTACTAGGTGGAATGTGGCAGGGATGCTTTATGTAAAGGATAACTGAGGTAAGATGGATATGGAGGCTGCCATATTTATTTCCTTTTAAACAATACCAATTGCCTGGCAGTCCTGCTGGTTTATTTGGCTGCAGTAGTGTCTGAAGTACACCAGAAGCAAGCATGCAGCTAATCTTGTCAGATCTGACAATGATGTCAAAAACACCTGATCTGCTGCATGCTTGTCCAAGGACTATGGCTAAAAGTATTAAAGGCAGAGGATCCTAATGATAGCCAGGCACCTTGTATTGCTTAAAAGGAAAAAAAATATGTCAGCCTCCATATCACTCTCACTTCAGGTTCCTTTTTTTCAATCCTGTGTCAGACTATGTTCGACATAGGCATTTTCTTCCATTGGACAAATGTCGGACATAATCTAACAAAGGAGAACTGTCTGGCACTAGATGGCGCTGTTGCCAGATAAAAACCAGCAGTGTCAGCACCTTCAGATCTAAGTATCAGACTTTTGATAGTCTATCTCCTGCTGCTGCATGGGTACATTTGGGACGATTATTAGGGTCGTCCGTGCCGGATCTAATCTGACTCTTTGATCCTGTTCAGTACCATGCAACACTGCATAATAAGACTTCTCATGTAACTCACCCTTCCTCTGAAATCCCATTTTAAAACATATTAGCCACTCTCCAACTTTTTAAATCTTTAATCGATTCCTCAAAACTCACATTTTCCGACAAGCTAACACTCTATCTTAGGCCATTCCCCCTCCAACCTCTAGCCAAGTTATAATCCTTACTAGATAGCCCAAAACCACACTACCCCACCTCTTGTCTCTCCCCCCTCCCCTCCATTTCCTTTAGATTGTAAGCTCAGAAGGGCAGGGCTCTCTTGCCCTTTTGTTTCTTGGAATTTGTTATACATTTTATCCATCATAGTAATTTCCGTAATTACTTTAGCTACCAGTTCTGTATTTTTTTTACCAGTGTCTATATTTGGTGTTTACATGTCTACATTGTCTGTATTGTTATGTACTCCAGGTTGGCACTTTATAAATTGTTGGCCTTAGTGATAACCAATGCAGACATGGAAGAACAAATTCCATGCAGATAATTTTAGGACTCTATTGTAAAGATCGATTAGATCAGCACTAGATGACTCTGCAGGCCGCTGCAGGATTTGTGGTGCTATGGCCGTGCCTCCAGAAAGTCCAGCATAACTTGTAAGCACAAAACACAAAAAAGATTCCGGGCACCGGCCAATTCCAAAAGTAAAGTAGTTCTAGGACTCTAGAGGTCCATTAATTACTTTCTCGGGAACTGTTACCTACATGGTTGGCTAGATGGTCTATTTCAGGAGGGTCACAAATGCAATGTATTTAGTTGCTTACTGTAGCAATTTAACGACATCTAACAGGTGCATCAATGTACTATGTGATTAATGGGGCTACTTTATCAAGACAGGTGCAAGAAAGAGTGAATGTGCTATGTACTCCATTATTGTTGCAGTAAAGCACATCTGCTTAAAACTTAAAAGTAAAACATGCATCTGCCTAATACCACATCTCCTCTGTCCATGGCTCTCCCCGCATATTTGTATTCCATGGCTTAATATAGTGGTTGGCAACAAAGAATGGCTAAGGCCCCGTTCACACTTGCGTTTTGGCATGCAAACGGACCGGATCCGGATCGTATCAGGACCTGATCCGGATTGGAACTGTACGGTTCCGATCCGGATCCAGTCAGTTTGCATCAGGACTGCTTCAGGCTGCCATCCGGATCCGTGGGGGGGAAAAAAAACAAAAAACAAAATACCTTCAAATTTGTTAGGATCTGCAGAAGGTGCACCTGGTGCACCTGTAGAATCAGGTCCTCCGCTGTAGGCCTCACCTCCACCTCCGACATACTGCCAAAACAGCTCCAGCACGTGTGTCACTGCTGCTCCACTCCAGATATGCTGGGCCCATGTGTCCCCATCCAAAATGGCCGCTATGATACGCATAGGAAGTGGGGTAGAACGTCCGGTGTTGTCTCCAGTGTGTTCTGCGCTTCCGTTTCCCATTTGTTTTCTATATCCGGATGGTGCAGTCAGGCTCCGGTCCGGGTGCGTGGGCCGGATGAGCCGGACCAAAAAAATAGCGCATGTTGGAAAAGTGTCCGGAGTCCGGATCCGGTCCGGCTCCGTACTGTACGGAACGGAAGCGTGTGAACGTCCGCATAGCCTTTGCATTGCTATGCGGAAAGTATGTTCCGTTTGTACAGTATACGGTCCGGATCCGATCAGGCGGATCCGGACAGGGAACGCTAATGTGAACCGGGCCTAAGTGTTGCCTATGATGAAAGGTTACGAACAGCCAACCAGCCCTCCTCATTTACTATGCTGTCGCCTCCTCATTGTGGCTAAATGCAGCCCATGGCGAAATTTCATGTTTGCATGCTAAGAAAGCTTTTTTTCCCAGTTTTCAATAGGCAATCACCTAAAAACCTGTCCCACAACAAGGTTCACCCAGTCATGCTGCCTTGAAGCCTCCGCCTCAGAACTATTTAGGCAATCCTGAGGCTGGAAAATTAATTCAAAGGTTCCCACCCACATTCCAAGAATAGCACTAAACAGATGGCTCATCAGATCCTAAGAACTTAAAGTAACATTATTGGTTAACATGTTTTTAAACTGGGATGGGAATAGTTTGTCTAAGTATTGCTGTATATCTTTAGCTGCTTATCTCTTCCTTTAATGTTACCAAATTGCTTTCACAATTAACTGAGGGAAGGAGAGGGCTAGGGTGACAGACAAGTGAATCATGAGGGGAGGGGCGAATCCTTCTCCCTACATCTGTTAACCCTGTGTGTAGTTTATATGATGATAGGTCTCACTGGCTTAAACTGCAGCTGCCTGTTTCTGTATAGTCTGAGGAGAATAATGCACTGAGAGCAGAGGAAAAGTATCTTGTCATGTGCAGTATAAAATAAACATTTGTAATTGTGTGTGAAACCTGATACTCAGGCAGGATTTTCATACTAAAAGTTTAGACCAGCACTGGCTGTGTCACATTTCTCACGAAGCACAGGGGGGTGGGGGGCAGATGGGACACAGAGGCATGTTCCCTGCTGCATAACATGCTCTCTGTCCACCCACTCCCCCCCACCCCCAGCGCTATCACCTCCTGAAATTGCTGACATTCAGCTTGCTGGCATCTCGAGGGGGAAGGGGCGTTTCATGCAGGAGAGGTATTCCTTGCTAAATATCCTCTGGGCTGCTATCTCTGCCTCCCCATGGCCACTCCCCCGCCTCCCTGCAGAGCTTCTAGCGTCATGACCCTAGGAGGTCACGAAAATGAAACTAAAGGAGAGCAGACCACAGGAGCCTCACAAAGCAGCAGAGATTGCTGCTAACTGATCCGGCCAGCCCCCCGAATTAGGTATCATGTTTTGTTTTAGGTACAATCCCCACCTTGGGATCACTTTAACATGAAAAGTAGGAAATGTTTACACAGCTTAGACATTATTTGTACATTGTCATTTTAGAACACTTGGTTATTGATAGTGTTCCTTCAATGAGATAAGGCATCGGACATGCTTTTACTCATATTTTGATATGTTTGTGACAATTTAAGTTTGGCTCAATTCAAATTCAGTCTACTGTCGGACCAATGTCCAGACAGGATGGCAACAGATCAACAGACAAGCAGAATGGACTCATGTTTTCTTATGGGTCTATTCAGAAACAGACATTCCTGACCTGCATGATAATTAGTAGATCGTCCATGCATTCCATACCCAATAAAACTCTACATTTGTGCTCAGCAGAAAGTGTGAACACCTTCAATGGACTTTTAGGAAGCGGGTACAGTTCGTTGGATACACCATCCACTCATGCTGATCCATCGTTAAGTGAACCTAGCCTAAATAATTACATAACTTTTTACTAAAGCAGTTTCCCAGCACAGACAATCAGAACCCCTATTTCTTTCAACAGTTAAAACTTGACTAATTGTTTCCTTTCCTTTTTTTTTTCTTCCGGTTGCCCTTGCACCGACCTTGATAAATCAGCCTCACCAAGTTCCACAGCATCTAGCAGCCCTGAACACCTACTGTAATATAATCTACATGAAGTTCTAAAATCAACTCTAGCGGTTGAATCTCAAGAAACGCGTTGTTTGTTTGTGGTGTCTAATAAAACTATATAAAAAAAAAAAAAAAACCTCCAGACGAGGTAAGACTGTTCTTTATTGTACCAGCCATTATCCTGACATCAGTGGGGTGCATTCTCCCTCCTAGTCTATTTTCAATATCCAGTTCAGATTGATTGCTCAAAGTTTCTTCTAGCCTGCTAACATCTGTAGTGGCCTACATTTGCCATTTTCAGATTAGCAAAAAACTTTAGGGTGTACAATAAATCATGATAAATAAATAAGAACGTTGATGAAGAATATTAACAGCTCTACAAGCTCTGACTGAAATACATGGTTAAATAGATCACATTTCTGAGAAAACAGTTTCAGCCATGATAAAAACAATACAACTTCAAATGTTGTACATAATTAATTAGCGTATGAATAATACATGGTATCACTGCATAGTTCGTTGATATCAGTAGCATCAAAGAGTAGTTGTAGAAGCAACATGCAAAAATAGACATTGATAACAGTGTAGAAACAGTATAATCTCGTTCTAGTAAACTCTAAGGGACCAGGAAAAATAGTTTACTATATAAGAAATTGCCCTAGAAAGGGCCCAGTATGCCCTGGTACATTCTCTGCTGCAAAGGACCAACTCTGTCCTCCCACTGGAGGTACAGTACAAACACTTGCACAATTGGTGGACTACAATGTTAAGTATACCTTAGGGCTGCATAGCCAGGCTGGGCAAACCGCTAGTACAGTACGACCACGTTGATAGCAGCGCAAGTTAATTTATGCGCGGCTATTCAGACAATGCAATTATCGGCTACATCATGTTTTCACAGTGCAGATTGCATAATATGGGCGCAGGTTGCGGCTATTCATTAAAACGCCCATCTTCTGCATGACTAACCCTTATCCCACTGTGGCTAACACTTATCCCGCTCTATTGGCTGCTGCTATCCCGCTCTATTCATTACATTACATTTTCTGTGGGGTGTACATGTATTTATGTGTATATAATTACCGAGTATTTAGGTGTACATAATAACCACCTACTGCCAATCATGTAATTAACTATATCATCTATGATGTGTCTTCAGATAAATTCTAAAGCTAAATCATTTCCGCTGTTGCAATAGCCCTTATTTCTCAACCTATATCAACCTGGTTACTATATACCGTAAAGTATGAAGTATTAACTCTTCCGTTGTTATTCATTAAACTGCTCCTTATACTGCTCCTTTAGGCTGCTTTCACAGTAAGACGTTACAGGCGCACGTTAGTGCAGCCTGTAACGCAGCCCACCGCACAGTAATGAAAAATCAATGGGCTGTTCACAGTGCCCCCGTTGCGTTACATTGTAACGCTTCACGTTATTTCAAAGTGCTGCATGCTGTACGTTATACTGGGCTAAGCCGCGTTAGACTGTTTGCACATGCTCAGTAGTATTGGAGGAGGAGGTCTCCCCCTCCAACTCCTCGGCCAGGCACATGGCTAAATAATATTCACTGCGCGGTGTGACGAACAGTGTTTACGTCCTGGAGCGCCGCTCTGTGCGGCGATTGGCCGGCGGGACCACGTGATGCCGCATGCGTCCAAGAGTACGCATCACAGGACGCACAAAGAGCCTCTTAACGCGGCTCGATCCGACGTCCAGCTTCTACCCCACTATGCGTTGCGTTAGGTGCACGTTACTGTATGCGACCTTAACGTACCACCTAACGCAACGTCTTAGTGGGAAAGTAGCCTTAGCCAACTTGTTCCCACTAGCAAAATGTCTTAATGTACGATGCGCCCTCAGTCAACTTAATCATTACCGGCATTTTTTTAATTTATGTTCTCAGTTTAAATACCTGATATTTCTCAACAATGTCCAAAACATATAATCTATAATGCGCCTTTATAATACAACATTATGCAATCATTTCTGTTAACTGCACTTTTATGGTCTCATTTTTAATAGCCGATATTTCTCAACTTCTACCTAATTTTCAATTAGAGTCCATTTTAATTAGCCGCATTGTCGCGCTGATGCCATTGGATGTAGTTAGGATGGTGGGATGCAATATGGCTAGATGTGTACTATGTAAATAAAACTTAGTTATTACAGTTTCTACAATAAGACTACAGCTATGGGAAGCATACGTTATAAGTAGCAGTGTTCTGCAGCCCAATATTAGCGTGTATATATACCTGTATACATAGAGCGCATGGCCTCATTAAGCACCCTACCATTTTAAATTATGGCGCACAGCCCACCAAGCCACTGCTAATTACCTAGTCAGCACTGATCATGTGCTACTCTCCCCTGCAACGCTAGTATCTCTGTTCTCGCCTGGTCAGCTCCAATGATATTTCTCATGGTGAGCTCTCTCCTGCACCTTAGTTATCTCCTATTCTCTCCTGGTCAGCTCCGATGTTATTTCTCATGGTGAGCTCTCTCCTGCACCTTAGTTATCTCCTGTTCTCTCCTGGTCAGCTCCGATGTTATTTCTCATGATGAGCTCTCTCCTGCACCTTAGTTATCTCCTATTCTCTCCTGCTCAGCTCCGATGTTATTTCTCATGGTGAGCTCTCTCCTGCACCTTAGTTATCTTCTGTTCTCTCCTGGTCAGCTCCGATGTTATTTCTCATGGTGAGCTCTCCCCTGCATCTTAGTTATCTCCTATTCTCTCCTGCTCAGCTCCGATGTTATTTCTCATGGTGAGCTCTCTCCTGCACCTTAGTTCCTCCTGTTCTCTCCTGGTCAGCTCTGATGTTATTTCTCATGATGAGCTCTCTCCTGCACCTTAGTTATCTCCTGTTCTCTCCTGGTCAGCTCCAATGTTATTTCTCATGGTGAGCTCTCTCCTGCACCTTAGTTATCTCCTGTTCTCTCCTGGTCAGCTCCGATGTTATTTCTCATGATGAGCTCTCTCCTGCACCTTAGTTATCTCCTATTCTCTCCTGCTCAGCTCCGATGTTATTTCTCATGGTGAGCTCTCTCCTGCACCTTAGTTATCTTCTGTTCTCTCCTGGTCAGCTCCGATGTTATTTCTCATGGTGAGCTCTCCCCTGCATCTTAGTTATCTCCTATTCTCTCCTGCTCAGCTCCGATGTTATTTCTCATGGTGAGCTCTCTCCTGCACCTTAGTTCCTCCTGTTCTCTCCTGGTCAGCTCTGATGTTATTTTTCATGGTGAGCTCTCTCCTGCACCTTAGTTATCCCCTGGTCAGCTCTGATGTTATTTCTCATGGTGAGCTCTCTCCTGCACCTTAGTTATCTCCTGTTCTCTCCTGGTCAGCTCCGATGTTATTTCTCATGATGAGCTCTCCCCTGCACCTTAGTTATCTCCTGTTCTCTCCTGGTCAGCTCCAATGTTATTTCTCATGGTGAGCTCTCTCCTGCACCTTAGTTATCTCCTGTTCTCTCCTGGTCAGCTCCGATGTTATTTCTCATGGTGAGCTCTCCCCTGCATCTTAGTTATCTCCTATTCTCTCCTGGTCAACTCCGATGTTATTTCTCATGGTTAGCTCTCTCCTGCACCTTAGTTCCTCCTGTTCTCTCCTGGTCAGCTCCGATGTTATTTCTCATGGTGAGCTCTCTCCTGCACCTTAGTTATCTCCTGTTCTCTCCTGGTCAGCTCCGATGTTATTTCTCATGGTGAGCTCTCTCCTGCATCTTAGTTATCTCCTGTTCCCTCCTGGTCAGCTCCGATGTTATTTCTCATGGTGAGCTCTCTCCTGCATCTTAGTTATCTCCTGTTCTCTCCTGGTCAGCTCTGATGTTATTTCTCATGGTGAGCTCTCCCCTGCACCTTAGTTATCTCCTGCAAAAGTAGTACAGAGGCGCCAACAGGGTAAAAACAATATTTCTTTAAAATGGTTGAAATGAAGTAGGTAGCGGTGGACTTACCCCTCCAAAACAGACACAAAAATTGCTGTTTTAAGCAAAAATCAGTTTATTTACATACTCCAAACAAGGTGCAACACGTTTCGCGGGTATATCCCACTTCCTCAGGCAATAAATAGGAGCATATCACCAATGCGGTCCGGTACATAGCCTGGCGCCTCTGTGACAAGGCGCCAGGCTATGTACCGGACCGCATTGGTGATATGCTCCTATTTATTGCCTGAGGAAGTGGGATATACCCGCGAAACGCGTTGCACCTTGTTTGGAGTATGTAAATAAACTGATTTTTGCTTAAAACAGCAGTTTTTGTGTCTGTTTTGGAGGGGTAAGTCCACCGCTACCTACTTCATTTTAACCATTTTAAAGAAATATTGTTTTTACCCTGTTGGCGCCTCTGTACTACTTTTGCAGTTGTTTCCACCCCTGGTGGAGGGGAATTCTTCTTTTTTCCCGATCTACAGAGAGCGACTTCTTAATCCTGAGTGGGGACAGGTCTAATCTCCTCACCTGCCTTCATAGTGGTTACCTGGACGGTAACCCTTGTTTGTGAGTATAACCTACCTATACTTACCTTCCATACCCAATTTACAGTACATACTACACTATACTGGGCTCTCGGCGTCTTCCCTTATATTAGTTATCTCCTGTTCTCTCCTGATCAGCTCCGATGTTATTTCTCATGGTGAGCTCTCTCCTGCACCTTAGTTATCTCCTGTTCTCTCCTGGTCAGCTCCGATGTTATTTCTCATGATGAGCTCTCTCCTGCACCTTAGTTATCTCCTGTTCTCTCCTGGTCAGCTCAGATGTTATTTCTCATGGTGAGCTCTCCCCTGCACCTTAGTTATCTCCTGTTTTCTCCTGGTCAGCTCCGATGTTATTTCTCATGGTGAGCTCTCTCCTGCATCTTAGTTATCTCCTGTTCTCTCCTGGTCAGCTCCAATGTTATTTCTCATGGTGAGCTCTCTCCTGCATCTTAGTTATCTCCTGTTCTCTCCTGGTCAGCTCCAATGTTATTTCTCATGGTGAGCTCTCCCCTGCACCTTAGTTATCTCCTGTTCAGCTCTGAACTTCTTAGCTTCAGTTAATGTTTAACTTCATCTCCAAACCAGCTAGTTATTTTTGTAAACTCTTGTTTACATGTCAGGATGCCCTTCAATCATGCAATTTGTGAATAATGCAATAAATAAGTTAATTACTATAGATTAGCTGTTAATTGATCAGCAGTTAAATGCAGGTAAAAGGTAATTCATGTGTTCCTCTGAGGTGATCCTTTGATCTGATACAAGGTGCATTTGCTGCAAGCACACCCACTGTGCTGTTCTCTGTGGGAATGGCATATCTTTATCCTAATTTTCAAAGCATCCGGCTGGTATCTTGCTATTTTGGCAGTTAAACTGCTGTTCAGGAAATGCTGTTGAAAACAAAGAAAGTCCTGAGAATCCCCCTATGGACTGGCCCAAAACCTGTCATCTGTCACATTTTTTAACTGCCTACTTTTTTCGCGAAAGAACCCCGTTAATGACCGGCAATGCAATTCTTTCTAACGGTATTTAACAGTAACTGGACTACACTGTTTCCAGGGATCCCAGCTAATGAGCGGCTTCTCTCCTTCCTCCCGGGGTTCTGTTACTGAGATGCTGGGGTGACCCTCAGGGGAAGCGACACTCGAAGGAGACTCTTCACTGGTGCCGCAATCCATGCTGTCCCCGTCCCCCTGCTCTGTGTACATTTCCTCCAACATCTCTTCCTCCACGGTGCTGCTGCCCCATCTCCTGCAGCATCTGCCACGGTTTCCCGCTGCTGCCTCACCTCCTCCGCATGTCTCCAATACTTCTCCTTCTTCAGAGGAACGAATTTTACGCTACCCTCCTCCCGCACACTGGCCACCCCTTTCAACATGTTTAACTTTAAATGGTATTTTTACTGTAAATTTTCAACTTCAGGTTCACCATGTATTAATGGTTTTATTTGTATATTTTACTTTTGCATACACTATAAATAGCAGTGATCCCTATAGCTGCTTTTCCTGTAAGAAATAAATGTTAAAAGTACCCCTATATATGTAAATACATGTTAACACGATGCAAAGATTATGGAGACTTTGAAATCAACATTTACTATAGCCGCTAGAATTAAACAAAATATGTCTGCTACTTGTATGCTATTTTTGCTAAAGCCGCAAAAGGAGGTTTTTTACAGGAAATGATATAGGTGGTGTAATTTCTAATGATTTTTAAGTGCTCATAGCCACACATGAGGAGCACATAAAGTCCATTTATAACCGTGATTTAATGTAAAGGAGAAGGAGCGTTGAAAGAAAAAGGGAAAAAAATGGCTATTGCCATTACAATTGAAATTTAAGTTTGCCGATATTCGCGCCTATTTTAACTTGCGGCTATTTCAAATGTACGCAGTACAGTATCCAGGGCTCCTTAAAAATTGCAGCCGTCACTGAATAGAGGCAGCCACTAGCTTCCTGTGAGTGGCTCTGATACTTCTGCGGGTGGAACTTGCAGCACGAGTCCTGCAAAAATTTTTGCTCACACTTGAGCCAATTATGAGGCCTCTCCAAACTGCAGCCAATCATGATAAGCCAATCATGATATGATAAGCCACTCGCATCTGTAATGTGAGTGGCTCAGATACCTCCATGGGCAGGACTTAGCACTCTCCTCTCCACTCTAATTAGATTTGCAGAGAGTAGGCTTGCTCTGATCAGCACTACAAGTGAAAGTAGCTTGTACTGCCCTCCACACACTACCAGGAGCGTCATCTCTAACAAGGGAAGAGATACCCGGGAGTGTGGAGCACTGTGACGATACTTTTATCATTGATTGTAACGTGGAAGTGGTAACCCTGCATCCTCTTTTGTTTACATTCACATTATTATTTTCCCCAGGCTACTTATTTGTACAGTACTGTATATCCAGCACCCGTGCCATTCCTCTTGTTTTACAAATGTTATCAGGCATCAGCTCACTTGCAACCATACAAAAAAAAAAAAAAAGAGCAGCGACTAGTGTTGGACTGGGAGCTGGAAAAGCTGAGGAAATACACTTGCTGGCCAAGCAGCAGTAATCAGGTGCTGCTGCTCACAGTGAAGACCTGCTGCAGGTTTCTATTGGGAGCGATAACACAGGGTTTCTGCTGCTTGGCCAGCAGGTGTATTTCCTCAGTTTTTCCACCTCCCAGTCCGACACTGGCAGCGACCATGGGTTTCACACTGATCTATGATGCATGCACCACCCACTTTTTACTATATCAAGTCAGCATCACATAGGGGCCAAAAAACATGTTTACTATAACAGAAGTTTTATTGTATCAGGGTTTACTATACCAGGCGTTGCTCCCATAGACTTATAATGGAGATTGGCCAGGGCCTGAAGAGGTCATTTACTATACCAAAATGTTTACTATACCAGAGTTCATTATAATGAGATTATACTGTATATACACAGTGGTGACCAACGAGCTATCCACAACATGCTTAAAGGATAACTGAAGTGAGAAGTATATGGAGGCTGCCATATTTATCTCCTTTTAAACAATACCAGTTGCCTGACAGCCCCGCTGATCTATTTGGCTGCAGTAGTTTCTGGAACTCACCAGAAACAAGCATGAAGCTAATCTTGTCAGATCTGACAATGTCAGAAACACCTGATCTGCTGCATGCTTGTTCAGGGTCTATGGCTTTAAGTATTAGAGGCAGAAGATCAGCAGGACTGCCAGGCAACTGGTATGACATAAAGTGAACCTGAAATGAAGGCCATCTCAGGTTCTATACTTACCTGGGGCTTCCTACAGCCCCCTTGAGGCCGCACAGTCCCTTTCTGCCTCACAGGGTGGTTCCTGTCCCCCACAATACTGCCCGAAAGCCTGTCCGCGTAACACTTTGTAGCGTATGTGCTGCCCGGCCAGGCGTGCTCCTGACCCTGGGAACGTAGTAGTGCGAAAGCATAGAAAGGTCCCAGCCGCTGGAGTGTGGAGGGCATAACGCCTGGTTGGGCCGACCATGTGTGACAAAGTGCGACTCGTCCAGGCTTTCTGGCAATATTGGGGGGACAGGAGCCACCCAGTGAGACAGCAAGGGACTGTGCGGCCTCAAGGGGGCTTAAAGGGAACCTAAACTGAGAGGGATATGGATGTTTCCTTTCAAAAAATACCAGTTGCCTGGCATCCTGCTTATCTTTATGGCTGCAGTAGTAGCAGACTTGCACACCTGAAACAAGCATGCAGCTAATCCAGTCTGACTTCCGTCAGAGCACCTGATCTGCATGCTTGTTGTGGGGCTGTGGCTAAAAGTATTAGAGACACAGGATCAGCAGGGCTGCCAGGCAACTGGAATTATTTTAAAAGGTAAAATCCATATCCTTCTCAGTTTAGGTTCCCTTTAAAAAAAGTCCCAGGTATGTATGGTACCCGAGATGTCATTTATTGCAGTTACACTTTAAAATGAAATAAATATGACAGCCTCCATCTGCCTCTCACTTCAGTTGTCCTTTAAGGCTTTAAAGTAAGCAATACATTCTGGAAGAATTAAAGCCTTGGAAATGAGTTACCCAGGGCATAAGCAAGAGCCGGAGTGCTGTTGGATTTGGGGCATGATACTAGTAAGGACACCATGTTGACTTCCCCACAGCTCATCACTTACCTCTGCTGTTCCCTGGCTGCCAGCTATGCCCTGCTCCTCCTTACTCCTAATGCAGAATAAGGGCTTGTTCACATTAGGGGCCATTTTTTTTTTTTTTTTTTTTTAGGTCTAGCGCTAAAGCACTAGTACAATATTAACTTATGTGGGTGTTCTCACATGAGCGATGAGCTTTCTATCCAATCGCAAACGTGGCTCCTGCACCATTTTCTGAGCATTTGCGATGCAATAGAAAGGATAGGGAAATCACTAAGTGCTTGAAAAAGAGCTTTTAAAAAAAGCGATTTCCTGAGCACTTTCAATGAATAAATACAATGTATTTATTGTATTTTTGTATTTATTCATTTCTGGGGCAAAGAGTTCACTTCCTGACTTACATCAGGAAGTAAAAAGACAAAAACAAAAAACAAAAAAAAACAAAACCCAACAACACAAAAACGCTTTTCATATCGCAAATCGCTCTAAATGCTCATCCGGTACCCACTGCTCAATTATGTTTCTAGGTCCCATGTCACCCCGTTCAATGGTAAAGTCTACATACAACAAGTGTCTCCATCTCCCCTCCCCCCGCTCCCAAAAAAACCCAGGATTTTTTTTAATAGAAGGCAACATAGCGTACTGAATAGCACTATGTTTGCCATGGGATTTGCACAGGCTCCCATTCATTTGCACTACGATTGCAATTGGGCCAAAAACAGATTGATTAATTCTGTACAGGGCACCACGATCGTCAAAAGGCATGCGCTTCAAAAAGCGAATCTAAGTGCATAAAGTGTAGAAGGGCCCTTAGAAGAGAACACTGTGGAATCTCCACAAAGGTAATAGACAAACATGTTGACAAAGAACTCTGAAAAGAGAGCAGCAGAGACCAAATGGAATCTGTTGGGGAAGGCAAGAATCACTTTTTTTAATCACAGGTTAGTTTTGGTACTGAGGGGAGGATTTCTAATTTTAGATCAGTACATTCCCACTAACGCTTCTGGTAATGGAGGCCAACACTAAATAGACACCAAATCATTCATGGCGGCTTCCTACCAGACACTGTTAGAAACGTTACTTGTCTGTAAAAAAAATATATACAGTATGACATTTTATTCTACCCCACATCACCCCAAACTTTCATTTTCAGGATCTGTACCTGTAGTAGTTATTGCTGCTGCTCAGATGTATAATGTTAAATGCATCTGCATTGAAGAAAAAGAAATGTATCAGTCAAGACGTTAAATGCACACAAGATTAAGGAGCTATAGCTATAATGTTGCTATAGATAGCTGCTTCACATTAAAGCCCAACTCCACTACATAAATGCTTTTTTTTTTTTTTTCTGGAGTAAGGATTTTGAGCCTCTTTTGGATTTTGATGACGGTGCTTTATTCCTATCTATGAGAATTTCCAGACAGGAAATGGGGAAATTCCTCCAAATGTCCAATGACATAGCAAAAAAATTTTTTGTTGCATGTGGAAGAGTCAGAATTCCCAACTATCAATTTTTAAATAAAAAAATATTTGTACAATAGAGATTTTTTGACAGTAATTAATACAAAAAGTAATCAGGAGAAATAAAAACACAAGAAGTTATCCTTGTTGAATATGCAATAATAACATATTAGTCAGGTAGCTAACCAGCGCTACCCAGTAAAACATAAGTATTCCTACAGGACAAAGGTTAATAACTAAAGTGGGGTTGTCATAGCAAAGTTAAACGACCACTCCAGCGGAAAAAAGGAAGCAGTTAAGATCTCACAGAACCAACAAGTTTCGTACTAGTTCATCTCCTCATTGGAGATTCTCAGGATTTTCTTTGTTCTCTAAAGCATTTCTCGAATGGCAGTTTAGCTACTAAATTAGTAAGATACCAGCCAGCCTTCCTACTCACTTCAGGAAATGCTTTTGAAAAAAATAAAATAAAAACACGCTGAGAATCCCCCATGAGGAAATGAACTAATCCAAAACCTGTTGGTTCTGACTGATTTTAACTGCTTACTTTTTTCGTTGGAGTGGTCCTTTAGCCGGACTTAATGGCTCAGTGCTCATGAGGAAACATAGGGAACATACACCTGGAGGCCCGAAGTAAGAGGACCCAAAACAGACCCCAGTAAAATCGACTGGGACCCCGCTTGACAGGTAGAAAACACAGGGAAAGTTCAGAGAAAAGAGAGGTCAGGGGGTGGGGTGGTGGTGGTGAACACTCACGCAGGAGCTAGGACCAATCCAACCATAACCATGTATGCCAGGTAAGTACATAACAACCCCCCCCCCCCCACTCGGCATATAGAGTTGACTCCTTAAATTCAAACCAGCCAAACCAAGTTTTCCACTATTGTTCATCTTTCCCATGCAGCGTGGAAGTCAGATCTTCCAGTTGCTGGATTCGATCAATCTCCCCCCCAACTATCAATTTTAATATTAATGTACACTTACTTCATCCTCCTCAACCGCACTGATCCAGCGCTGGAACCTGCTGATCATCTTTAACAAGACCTAGGCTTTCACCTTTGTGCTACTGCTGAGGTGTGGGCCGTACCGACACCTCCATGCTTAAACATGGATGGGAGCGTGGCTGCGAAGAAGAAAATTCTGACGAGCAGCAGTGGGGTTGAGGAGGACATGGGGGGTTTTGAGGGGGGGGGGGGGGGGGGTTTGCTCACTGTTTCTCTTTAAAGAGAGCCCAAGGTGGGCTCATATAATTAAAAAAAAAACCTAAGCTACCTGATCCGGGGGGCTGGGTGGATCAGGTAGCCACCATGCCAGCTGCTCTCCACTACTCCTGAGGCCCGCACTGACCCACTTTCAGTGTCCTGTAGGTCACGACACTGGAAGGAGAGAGATCTCTCTCCCAGTGTGCAGGGAGGGAGAAAGAGCTGCTTAATGGCAGCTCTGGAAAGCCTGCAGGAAGCGCCTACTGGGCATTTTGAGCAGGGAATCCCTCTCCTCCCATTATCCTCCGAGATAACGACAAATATTGTCGCTAATTTCTGGGGGTTATAGCGTGGAGGGGGGGGGGGTCAGAGAGCGGTGGTGGGGGGACACAGAGCATGTCATGAGGCAGAGAACATGCCTCTGTGTCCCATCTGCCACCCTGCCACACGCTCGCGTTCTCTTTAAAGCTGAAAAGTTGTCCTAAAGATTAAAAATTAGGAGGAATTTCTGCAGTGGGTACACGGACAGAAATAGGAAATTCAAGAAGTTTGTCACTACTTTCTGCCACATCCCAAAAAATATATATATCTTGGAGCTGAGCAGTCTTGTGGCCTACCTAGTCCTGTTATCTTTTTGAAAACTTAATGAAAATCTTTGAAACTTAAAAAAAAAAAAAATATTGGAGCTGGGCTTTAATTCATTTTTTTTTCTTTTTTTCAAAAAAAAGTTAACGCTTTAACTACTAAAAAAATAATAGAGAAACCAAAAACAAGGGCTAGTTCTGACGAGCTCGATAATGCCCTGTATCACTTGCCACACCTACTATTTTCTGTAAGTAGTAGTATCCTCTCCCTCTTATGCTGGGTAGACACGATGTGTTTTTTCGGTCAATTTTTCGTCTGATCGATTTCCGATTCGATTTTCCGATCGATTTCCAATTCGATTCTGTTATCTTTTCTTATCTATTTCCATTCACTTCTATGAGAAGTCGATCAGAAAAACGATCGAAAATAAGATCGGACATGTCGGAAATTATCTCTTGAACCATCTATCTAACACAAAATCGTATGGTGTGTACCTAGTATCAGGCTACTTTCACTAATTCTATGCAGTAGACATGATCTCTGAGATGCCGATTTGTTTCGGTAGAATGCTAATTTTGTTACTGTTGAAAATGGGCCAATCCAAATCTTCAACAACTGCATCTGAATGGTTCAAACATCAAGCAGAAAAAATTGTAATTCATTGATATCACCTCCGCGAAGCACCTAGTGTTAGTCTACTGGGAGTAAAAGTGCCCATCGATGACAATCTCTCTTGTACAAACTTATCACCACTTCTCTCTCTCTCTCTCCCTCCACCTCTGCAGAGGAGTGCAGAAGACTCACTGGCTCGGACATTCCAGCGATGACGTCATCTCTCCTCTAGAGCGCGTCCAGCAACCACTCCTTAGTAACAGCGGTGTATCTTGTCACATGACGAGGCTGTTACCAAGGAGAGAATGCTGGACGCGCTCTAGAGGAGAGATGACGTCATCGCTGGAATGTCCGAGCCAGTGAGTCTTCTGTTAAATCTGCACTCCTCTGCAGAGGTGGAGGGAGGGAGGGTGAGAGAAAAGCAAGGGCACATCTGGCTACCTAATGGGGGCAGTCTGACTAATGGGCAACATCTGGCTATCTAATGGGGGCAAATCTGACTAGTGGGGCACATCTGGTTATCTAAATAACATTTGTACATTTGGCTCCACCCATGACCACTCCAACATTCTGCTGTGTAGCCATGCCCATTTTTTGTCTACAGGGGGGCACAAAAACCGTCTTTGTCCCTGGGAGCTGAAAATCCTAGCTACGCCTCTGCTATGTAATAGAATTTTCAATTGATACTTTAGTTACTTTAGGTAGTTCTTCATATGAGAACATATACACATACATATACATATATATATACATATATACACACACACACACACACACACACACACACACACACACACACACACACACACACACACACACACATACATACATACATACATATATGAGGAATAGGAAGCCGCAAACACCATTACCAACAGAAATAAGCAGCCAGCGGGGAGCAGTAAACAATGAACGCAATGAGCGAACTCTCAGAGCCAGCCCTGGTTTTTTTGGGGGGGTTTTTTGCATACAGTAGAGCTATAAATAAATGATCTGCTTCCTACCATGATTTCCACGAATGTCAATCCACTTTGTTTTCTGCAAGATCTGCGACTTCATCAGGACAGATCGATAAGTCTGCCATTCTTCCTCAAACTGGTCAGATCCCATCTTATCTCTGGTTTTGGCATCAGTTATATCCCCTGGAAACAAGTTCAAACCTCAGCTTTCTACATGCAGAAGTTGAAAATCTAAAATTGCTTAAAAGTTTAGTGCCACTTAAGTTGAGTAAAACAGAGCTTTCAGTTCAGTACTACATATTGCAAGGATTAACAGCCTCATTATTTAAGCATGCTCTATTTGGGTTTTTTAAATACATATAAAAACTCAGTCTGTTGAGTCTAACTGAAACTCGCACGGCCGGTTTCACACTGTAAAACGGCGACAGGGATGCGTGTGTCACTTCAGAATCAGAATCCGTTTATTCGCCGAGTACAACAGGCATTGCACCATAGACTTTCATTGCCTGGCGGTGGGGTGCTGTAAAAATACTGCACCACCCTGGTGAGAAAAGGGCCTTAAAGCGGACCCAAACCAAACATTTTTCTAATTCAAAATATTTAGTTGCACCACTCTGACACATACAAAGATAAATAAACACTCCTTCAAAGCTATGAGCATTTCCCATTTCAGTGCATGCTTTTCACCCTTCTCTTTTCTTAACTAGGGTTATACAGGTGGCAGCCATTACTTCTGAGCTTAGTAGGAGGTTTTAGATCATGGGTGTGTTTGTCATCAGCTACCCTCCCTCAGAGGGGCGTCATCTTTGTGAAATCTCACACAAGCTGAGGTCACCTCCCCTGTGACATCATCAGTAGCAGCTTGTGTTTTTTTTTTTTTTAATCTCCTCCACCAGTCTGCCGGATTCTGTCCCGGCAATATGAAAGGAAGGGAGGGGTTCCTCCAATAAATGTAAAATATTTTATATTTGTCATCATGCAACTGAAAAAAGGCTGCTATTTATTATTATAATTTAGAAAATAGATTTTATTTCTGAAATCTTGTATTTTTAATTTGGGTCCACTTTAAGTGTCAGAGTTTGATACCAGTCAATGGATTACTCCTAATGTCTCAAATAAATAACAAAGACACCTGCACTGGTTAGCTAAATACTCCTGCAGCAATGTGGGAGTTTCCAGGGCAGTCTCTCTGCAACAGTATGCCAAATAGAGTACTCTGCATGTGGCTGCAATATGAACTTACTGTCTTGTTTTGTAAATCCTTAATTAGGAACAAATTGAAATGGAAAGATCATTTTTAAACACTTCCCTACTGAGGTCGTTTTCACAGTTCAGCTCTGATTACTTTAGCAAGAACGTTATCAATAATTATCACAACTAAATGATCTATAGATTTTTTTTCTGGACAATATTTGTTTTTAGTGAGTGATTACTTTATTTCCTATGCATTTTAAAATGAAAATAAGGAAATAAATGAAAAAATACACAATGTGTTCCTTTTCAACTCCATAGACATTTTATCAGCTCAGAAATAAATAGTGTTATCTAGGATTTTCTAGGGATGAGAGTGCAGTGACTTATTTTCATGTCATAGGGCAGGAACTGGTTAATGATGTTGAATGACTTGCCAATCTATATTTATTGCAATTTTACAATAAAAAAGTAGAATTTTCAAAAAATTCCAACTGCTCTCAAATGATTCAGAATATGGAGAAGAGTGTTACTGTAAAGCATGTAAAAAGTCTTCCAACCTCCGGAGCCTTTCTCAGACAGTTTCCTTCTGCAGTGTGTGGTCTCTAGGGATGATCAATAAGATGGTAACATTTGCATCAACTTAGAATTATTAGGTTTTCATTGATGATATCTAGTTCACACACTCTCTCAGGCTAATACCACTGGAGCAGTGTTACGTTACAAGTAGTTAGGGATTAAGCTGAAAACCAGGAGTTTGAACTGTAGTTTTCATTTAAGAACTAAACACAGCAGCTCATATGCAATTAACTTTTCCTCCTGAGTTTTCTCCTAGGAGATATTTTCAAATGTGTCAATAACATGCCACCAGGAAGCAAGTAAATACTCAAAACAATTATGATAGTACTTTATCACAAGGGATAAGGCTCTGGGTCATATAGAGCCTTCTGTCTCCTCTCTCGGTGCTCTCTATCCTGTGCTGGCTCCACCCCGTTTCAAACCCCCGCCGAAAGGGTATTTGGAAGTCTTCGTGAGCCGTGTCCTCCCAAAGACGTGCGGCTCCATACTGCACACACGTGAGCGTGCAAGAGAGCGTGCTTGCGCAGGCGCAGTACAGGGCCGCCCTTCTTCAGGAGCACTCGGGCTCACTGAAGACTTCTGAAGCCTCCTTCGGCCTGATAAAGCAGTATTTGACTAATTTAGTCTGCTACCGGGCGAGCCAGCACTGGAACGAGGGGACCAGGAGAGGAGCCGGAAGGCTCTATAGGACCCAGAGCCTTCCCTTTCCTTGGCTAAGTATCTGTCTCATTTTTTTAAAATGCAGTTCCCATTCACTTTAAGGGCCAACATGTGTAAAAAAAAAAAAAAGCCAAGAAGGACTGAACATCATGCCACTGCATTGTTAGACAATCAGTATGGTAATACAATATACATACTAGCATTGTGTCAGACAAACACACAGCAGTTAGTGATAAACTTGTGAGGCAGGTCCAGCCTGAGTGACACAAATATGTATGTGTGCTACAGAAACATTTGACGCCAATACCAATTGTTCATTTGGTTACATGGATACCACAGACCAAACACCGCTGGGGGGCAGGGGCACTATGTTTTCCTAAAGGTTCACTTTAAAGAGGAACTGTACTGAAAATAATTAATTAAGCAATTAATGAAATGTTTATTTTTAAAATATTACTTTTCAAATTATTAAGTCAGTGTTTGTCCATTGCAAAATCCTTCCTCTTTCTGATTTACATTATGAAATTTATCACGGATGGTGACATCTTTACTATGTGAAATGTTTGTATACTATGTGTTCCAAAGCCAGCAGAAAAATATCTCTCAGATTACTCTAGGAGAATTCCACATAGCTGAAGAACCTATGCAGTGACATCACTGGGAGGGCAAAGCTACATACCAATACACAGCAACATATAGATATAGGAAGTGTTTCTAAGGCTGTAATCAGGATAATTAACGTAAAAGTGAGCATCCTGAATAATTTACTACATGTTAGTATATATCACTACAGAGCCTCTTTAAACAAGTATTTGGCCAAAAGGAGGTTTATTGATAAAGTATTCTCTCTCACCTGTCACTAGCACAAGTGAAGGCCCAATGGCTGGGAGGCTTTCAGTACAAAATGCTTCAAATTCTGATACTCTTTCAGTATCCAGAAACTTGCTTATGTGGATATCTGTCACCTGTACAGAAGCAAGGAACAGATCTGTTATTTCATTAAATTACAGCTTAGAATGGAAAATATAAAATGGAACTTGCTGCCCTCGCCCTGGGCCTTCCACTAGAATTGTATACAAAAAGCATGATACGTCAGTTCTTCATGCAATTTCACATTAACTGCGCTTACAACAAAGTTGTTCCTAAAAGGGAGTACTCACCTTTCATAATTTCTGTGTAACAGATGTCAGAATTAATATGCTTTGTATAGCCTGGTGTGAAGTAAAATACAGTGGGATGCTAAAGTTTGGGCAACCTTGTTAATTGTCATGATTTTCCTGTATAAAACGTTGGTTGTTACGATAAAAAATGTCAGTTAAATATATCATATAGGAAACACACACAGTGATATTTGAGAAGTGAAATGAGGTTTATTGGATTTACAGAAAGTGCGCAATAATTGTTTAAACAAAATTAGGCAGGTGCATAAATTTGGGCACTGTTGTCATTTTATTGATTCCAAAACCTTTAGAACTAATTATTTAAACTCAAATTGGCTTGACCTACATACACAGACAATCCAATTATGAGAAAGAGTATTTAAAGCGATCAATTGTAAGTTTCCCTACTCTTTTAATTTTCTCGGAAGAGTAGCAGCATGAGGGTCTCAAAACAACTCTCAAATGGCCTGAAGACAAAGATTGTTCACCATCATGGTTTTTAGGGGAAGGATACAGAAAGCTGTCTCAGAGATTTCAGATGTCTGTTTCCACAGTTAGGAACATATTGAGGAAATGAAAGACCACAGGCTCAATTCAAGTTAAGGCTAGAAGTGGCAGACCAAGAAAAATCTCAGATAAAGAGAAGCGACGAATGGTGAGAACAGTCAGAGTCAAACCACAGACCAGCACCAAAGACCTACAACATCATCTTGCTGCAGATGTAGTCACTGTGCATCGTTCAACCATTCGGCGCACTTTACACAAGGAGATGCTGTATGCGAGAGTGATGCAGACAAAGACTTTTCTCCGCCCACAGCACAAACAGAGCCGCTTGAGGTATGCTAAAGCACATTTGGACAAGCCAACTTCATTTTGGAATAAAGGTGCTGTGGACAGATGAAACTAAAATTAAGTTATTTGGGCATTACAAGGGGCATTATGCATGGAGGAAAAACAACACAGCATTCCAAGAAAAACACCTGCTAACTACAGTAAAAGAAGGTGGTGGTTCCATCATGCTGTGGGGCTGTGTGGCCAGTGCAGGGACTGGGAATCTTGTCAAAGTTGAGGGACGCATGGATTCCACTCAGTATCAGGAAATTCTGGAAATCAATGTCCAGGAATCAGTAACAAAGCTGAAGATGCACCGGGCTGGATCTTTCAACAAGAAAAACGACCCTAAACACTGCTCAACATCCACTAAGGCATTCATGCAGAGGAACAAATACAACGTTCTGGAATGGCCTTCTCAGTCCCCAGACCTGAATATAAGTGAAAATCTGTGGTGTGAGTTAAAGAGAGCTGTCCATGCTTGGAAGCCATCAAAGCTGAATGAACTAGAGATGTTTTGTAAAGAGCAATTGTCCAAAATACCTTCAACCAGAATCTAGACTCTCATTGGAACCTACAGGAAGTGTTTAGAGGCTGTAATTTCTGTAAAAGAAGGATCCACTAAATATTGATTTCTGTATTTACAAAGAGATAAAAGTAACTGGCACTGCGATTTCAAGTAGGAGGGGGGCACCTCCAGGGTAATGGTGATAGGGTATCTGCCTCCAGTGTGCTCAGGATTTGTAGAACATATATTATTACTGCAAAGTTAGAGAAACAAAGTATCCAGCACTACATACAGGGCTTCTTTTCTTCAAATATATTTAATCAACAGCACTTTGACAAATCAGTCCGTCACTGTACATATCCATAAACTGATAAATTGACATACCCTAATGTTGTGCTTGCCGTGGGGCAATGTGGGAGCAGCGGTCCGCCTGACGACCGTTTCGCTTTTACAAGCTTCTTCCGAGGCTCCGTGCGCCTTCTTTTTTGTGGTGCCCAAATTTTCGCACATGCTTAATTTTGTTTAAACAATTATTGCACACTTTCTGTAAATCCAATAAACTTCATTTCACTTCTTAAATATCACTGTGTGTGTCCTATATGATATATTTAACTGACATTTTTTTATCGTAACAACCAACGATTTATACAGCAAAATCGTGACGATTAACAAGGTTGCCCAAACTTTTGCATCCCACTGTAATAATTCAATAACTAAATGGCCACAAATCACACTTCCTAAAATACCAGTTCTCTTTATTTACACTCAAAGGTTTTGTGAGAATGGAATGTGCAGATGTGATATTTTGCACATACAGAATGGGACATTTGTGTTATTTATGGGTCTTTATGTGTTTGGCTACTTTAAAACAGACTCTTCTCTGAAGAAAATAACTTCAAGGACAATTATTGGTAACCTGAAGTCACTTTTCTTCTACACAAGTTGGCAACAGAGGTATGTGCCTTTGAAGGATAACTGTAGCCACATACAAAAGTTACATACTCACCCAAGAAGAGGAAAGGCATTGGATCCTATAGAGCCTTCCTGGTCCTCTCTGTCTCCCCTCGTTCCACTTTCAGACCCCCATTCATATTTCCCACCGCCTGCGTCTTCGGGTCTCCTTGAAAAGGCTTCGGAAATATTTGGATCCCCTGATTACTTCCAAATGCAAGTGCACCATACTCTGTATGCAGAGAAGATCTGGAAAGCTCTAGGGGACCCAGAGCGTGCCTTCTTCTTAGGTATGTAAATTTTTATGATGGCTACAGGTATCCTTTAAAGGGAACCAGAGGCCCCAGAAAGACCAAAATTACTTACGGTAATTTCTTTTCCAGAAGTCGGAAGGACAGCAACCCTGAGACTTGTCTCCATCCACTACACACTGGACAGGAACTAGATAAAAAGATTTGCATAATTGGTTAGGTAGTAGAACATATATAAACCCTCTCATGTCCTTACCCCCTCAGTTGGTACAAAAAGACTCCACACATAATGATGCTTCAAAATAAATTTAATAAGAAACAGCGGTGGGCAATAAGGGTGCTGTCCTTCCGACTTCTGGAAAAGAAATTACCGTAACGAATTTTGGTCTTTCCCAGAACGTCTCAGGACAGCAACCCTGAGATGATATACAAGATAATATTTAGGGAGGGACTACAGCCTGTAAAACTTTTCTGCCGAAACCTAAATCAGCACTAGACAATACATCAAGTCTATAGTGTCTCACAAAAGTATTGTGACTTGACCAGGTGGCTGCCTTGCAGATTTGCTCAACTGACGCTCCTGCCCTCTCTGCCCATGAAGTTGATACTGCTCTGGTTGAATGAGCCTTCAATCTTGCTGGAAGTTCTTTCCCCTGTTGACAATAAGCCAAGGAAATAGCCTGCTTTATCCATCTGGCTATGGTTGTCTTAGAAGCCTGTTTACCTCGAAACTTGCCTGCAAACAACACTAACAGGGCATTTGAATGTCTCCAAGAACTCGTACGCTGTAAGTATTCTAGAACACATCGTCTGACGTCTAGATGATGCAGTCTTTCTTCCTTTTGATTTGATGGTGTATTGCAGAAGGAAGGAAGGAATATTTCTTGAGACCTGTGAAACTTTGATACAACTTTTGGTAGAAAAGCCGGATCCAATCTAAACGTAATTCTGTCATCTGATATCGTACAGTATGGCTCTAAGATTGACAAAGCCTGTAATTCTCCCACTCTTCTAGCTGATGTTATGGCTAAGAGAAACGCCGTTTTAAGAGATAGATGCTTATCTGAACTCTCTTCCAGAGGTTCAAAGGGAGGATCACATAAACCCTGGAGGACTGTGTTAAGATCCCAAGGAGGTACTCTGTTCTGAACTACGGGGCGAAGCCTCTTCAGTGCTTTAAAGAATCTTATGACAAATTCTTCCTCCGCTAATTTTCTGTCAAGGAAAACACTAAATGCTGACACTTGCACCTTTAAGGTACTGATGCTTAAACCCTTCTGAAAACCCTCTTGAAGAAATTCTAAAACAGAATTTGATTGTGCCGTATTTCTGGAGTTGGTAATACACCAATTACTGTAAACTTTCCACGCTTTATAGTAAATCTGACGTGTAACCTTTTTCCTGCTTTGTATAAGCGTTTCTGATAGTCTATTAGAGAAGCCTTTATTCTTCAATAGACTCCATTCAGGCTCCACGCGGAAAGCCGAAGGAGCTTCAGATTGGGATGACATGCTGGGCCTTGCATCAGTAAGTCCGATTGATCCGGGAGCAAAACATGCTCCGACGCTAACCGCCGTAGCGGCGCAAACCAAGGTCTCTTGGGCCAATATGGGACAATCAGAATTGCTTGAGCCCTGTCTCCATAAATCTTGTTGACCACCTTGGAGATTACATGAAGAGGGGGAAAGATGAACATCAAATGATGACTCCAGCTGATTGAAAATGCGTCCAGAGCCCACGGCTCGTCCTCGGGACACAGGGAGCAGAACAGATGGCACTTTGCATTGTTTCTCCTGGCGAACAAATCGACCTGAGGTACCTTCCACCACTTTATCAGATGTAGAAATACTTGGTCGTTGAGACTCCACTCGTCTTGTGAGAGACTCCGTCTGCTCAGATAATCCGCTAAGCAATTCAGGGTTCCCTTCAGGTGCACTGCTCTCAATGATTGCACATTCCTCTCTGCCCAGTGCAGTATCCTGGAAGATTGAAGTTGTAGTAACCTGCTTCTTGTGCCCCCCTGATGGTTTATGTAGGCCACCACCGTGCTGTTGTCTGTGCGGACTGTCACATGTTTTCCCAGGATTTGGGCACTGAAAACTTGAAGAGCCTCCCAGACTGCCCGCAACTCTCTGCTATTTGAAGACTGAAGTCGAACTCTGTTTGACCATTGTCCTTGGGCTGTCTGAGAACCCAGATGAGCACCCCATCCCCAAGAGCTCGCATCCGTTGTGATGATACATTGTGTTGGAAACTCCCATAGATTTCCTGCCAGGCGATTGTGAGGTTCGATCCACCATAGTAACGACTGTTTGACACTCCATGGAATTAAGAATTTCTTGTCCAGAGAGGAGAGGCGTTTGTCCCATTTGGATAGGATCCAAGTCTGTAGAACTCTGGAGTGCAGCTGACCCCAATGAACTGCTGGGAATGAAGAGGTTATTGTCCCCAATAAAGCCATAGCCTTCCTCAGTGATATTGCCTTCTGGTTCTGAAAAGAGAGAACAGATTTTAGCAATAATGTCGATTTCCTATCAGGTAGGAAAAGTCTTTTACTATTCGTACAAATTAGAAACCCCAAATATTCCATTTTCTGTAGGGGAAATAAGGATGATTTCTCCCAGTTAATCAACCACCCCAGGGACTGAAGGAAGTCTATAGTGATATACGTCTGGGAACTCACAGTATCCACTGAAGGGCCCCATATCAGAAGGTCATCCAAATAAGACATAACTTGGATGGATTGAAGTCTAAGGCCTGCTAAGATTTCAGCCATAACCTTTGTAAAAAGCCACGGAGCAGATGACAAACCAAAGGGGAGGGCAACAAACTGAAAGTGCCTTACCTCTCCTTGTAATTCCACTGCAAACCTCAGGAACTGCTGTGATTGTAGATGAATAGGCAAGTGCAGATACGCATCTTTGAGATCCAACGATGTCAAGAAGCTTCCTTCCTGCAGTAGGTTTACTACTGAACGGATATTGTCCATCCGAAATTTTCTGTAATTGACTACTTTGTTCAATTTCTTTAGGTTTAAGATGAATCTGAAGCTTCCCTGAGGTTTCTTTATGAGGAATACAGGCGAGTAGAACCCCTGTCCTTCTTGACATCTTGGCACTCTTCGTATGACCCTCTTTTCTAACAAGGAGTTTATTTCGTCTTGGAGAGCTTGGGCCTGGATCGGTAGTCTTGGGGAGGGGGTTATAAAGAATTGGGCGGGTGTTGGAGCTACAAATTCTATCCTGTATCCCTCTAAGACAATGTTCAAAAGCCACCTGTTCTTGAATTTTGTCTGCCACTGTTCGTAGTAGTGCGCTAGTCTGCCCCCCACTGGAATCCTGGCGTCATTGCTTTGGTTGCTGCACCGAGGAAGAGTACTGAGGGTTATTTCTTGGTCTCTGAGTCTTGTTAGGGACCCATTTCCTTCTTTGGGAACCTCTATTATTCTGTTCCGTCTTTTCTGAGGGACGAAAGGAACGATTGGGACGAAAAATTTTCCTTTTATATGAAAAATTTTTTCTTCTTATCTGCTGATCTTTCCAGGGTCTCTTCCAACTTAGACCCGAACAGCAAGCCCCCTTCACATGGAATACTGCATAACTTAGACTTAGATGACGTATCTCCTTGCCAGGTTTTCACCCAGATTCCCCTTCTGGCCGAGTTAACCAGGGCGGTAGTTCTTGCTGTAAGCCTAACAGAATCATCTGCTGCATCAGATAAATAATTAGTTGCATGCAAGATCTTTGGAAAAAAGTTCAGAATTTCTTCCCTAGCCGTCCCTGAAGCAATCTGGGATTGTACCTCAATTAGCCACAGCTTTAATGATCTCGCTACTGCTGTAGAGGCAACAGAAGGCTTGAAGTTCAGGGATGCTGCTTCCCAGGCCCTTCTCAAGATGTTATCCATCTTCTTGTCTATTGGGTCTTTAAGACTTCCAAAGTCTTCAAATTGAAGATCTGACCTCCTGGACACCTTGGATAAGGATGGGTCTAGCTTAGGTGAAGCCCCCCAAAACTTTTGGTCTTCTGGACTATAAGGATACCTCTTATTCAAGGATTTTGGCCAAAAAGCTCTCTTATCAGGATTATCCCATTCTTTTTTTGATAATTCCCTTAAGACTACTATGTACTGGTATAAAAGCAGTTTGAGGGTCAGACAGAGTTTCATACATCTGGTCAAGCAGAGACAAAGTTCTTTGTTCCGTGGTAATCCCCATAGCCTGGTGCATAGCTTCTAACAACTCCTTCATAAAGTCAGTGGAAAAAGCAAACTTCTTATTTTTAACAGATTTATCAGTAGACTTTTCAGTTTCTGATGGAATTTCTTCAAGAGAGGAAATTTCCAACTCCCCTTCTGACATATCTGATTCTTCTGAATCATCTATTTTCCTTTTCCTCTTTAGATTAGGGTCATCTACTAAAACTGAACCTGATGGACCTGGCAAGTCTGAAGGAGGTGCAGGGTGTATAGCAGGAGAAGGGGTAGGAACAACATTAACTGTAGTCTCAGGTGTCTTAATCGTCTGCACTGCAGAGGAAATCTCAGACCTAATCCAACCCTTTAACTCTTCCATCATAGTAGGTGTTTCATCTCTGACCACCTTCTGTGTACAGTCCTGACATAGTATCTTAGATGATGAGGACATTTTATTCCCACATATAGCACATTTCTTAGGGGTTTTATGCGCAGATCTTGAACCTGAATGAGGTACAGATTTGTCAGGCTTATCAGGCTTCTCAGGCTTATCAGCTCTTTCCTGTCTTGATCCAGACTTGGATTCAGCTTTAGAGTCTGATTTATCCATTTTTGGCTGAAACAACAAACAAATACCAGCCATTAGCACAAAGAAGCCTAATAAACCTCTCCTACAAGATATGTAGCAATAACTAATGCACATACCAGAGAGGGAACGGAGCTTGACTCCACAGAGCCCTGGGAGGAAGATCCAGCGGCAGCCTCCATGGTCACCAACAGCCAAATGGTGACCATAGCCCAGCTTAAATAGCTCTTAACAATTTTGCCCGTCCCCTTTCCCACAGGAAATGGCTCTATACCTTAAACGAACTACTGCTCCCAGAAGCGCTTCCTCCATCGCTTCTGCCGTTTAGTCAGCAGCCTGTTGACTCCATGCAGCATCGTTCTCCGTGGAGCGCACGCCGGCCAGGAACTTCCTGCTTCCGGCGTCGGGTCACGTGCGGCGCCGGTCACATGACAGGTGGGCGGGACTTCCTGAGCGCTCGATCCTTCCGCAATACGCTCAGTTCACTCAGGGGAGGCAGAGCGTGCTGCATGATCCCGCGCCCGGACAACTAGCCTGCGCAGACCCAGGGGATCATCCAAGCCGCGGCTCCTGCAACTAGCATGGGTGGCCAGCACTCCCCTCACCTCTAGCATCCTGCTGGACAGGAAGACAACTGAGGGGGTAAGGACATGAGAGGGTTTATATATGTTCTACTACCTAACCAATTATGCAAATCTTTTTATCTAGTTCCTGTCCAGTGTGTAGTGGATGGAGACAAGTCTCAGGGTTGCTGTCCTGAGACGTTCTGGGAAAGAAGATTTTATACATACCTGGGGCTTCCTCCAGCCCTATACGCACGGATCACTCCCACGCCGCCCTCCTCTGCTTCCTGTATCCGGCGGTACCGGGTCCCGTAGTTTTGGCCAGTCGGCCAGTTGGCGGCAGCACGCGGACAATTGTCCGCATCACAGGGGCTCCCAGCATACCCGTACGCGTGCAGCTGCATACTGCGCAGCCACACGCGTAAGGGTATGGAGGGAGCCCCTGCTCATGCGGACATTTGGCCACATCCGCCGGAAGTGACGGGACCCGGTACCGGCGATCCAGGAAGCGGAGGATGGCGGCGTGGGAGCGATGCAGGCTTATGGGGCTGGAAGAAGCCCCAGGTATGTATAAAATCTTTTTTTCTTTTTAGGATTCCGGTGTTTCTGGTTCCCTTTAAACAAAATCTGAAGCAGCAGTAAGAAAACATGTCAGATACTTACCTATAGAGAGGGATGGCTCTGGATCCAATCCTTCACTTTTCTCTCTCGGTGGAATCATTCCAGCGCTGTCCCCCAATGAAATGTGCTGCCTCTTGGCCCCTCATGTCCCTTAGTGCTTCCGAAGACAGTTGGCTCCGTACTGTGCAAGTGTGCACTCGCGCTGCCGGTACAAAGTGTTGCGATCCGTTTTAACCCAATCACAAACATAGTGCCTGGTGCAGTTTTCCTGCATTTGCGATTAGGTTAAATGCACGGGAGCACTTGCAAATCGTATAGCAAATGCGGTACTATGTGATCTCCCACTAGAAAAACTTCCCATGGCTTTTTTTTTTTCATGTCGTCAATTGTAACCAATTCACCCGAAATTGTGGTGATACCCACGCACAAAAACAAGTGAAAATCGCGATTGCACTGCAACGTAATCTTCAGTTTAGAAGGCCCCTAATTCAAGTTCTAACAAATCAGAAAAAAACAGCTCTTAAACAAAACACACATCTCTATAAAGGTGGTCACACACGATACAATAAAATGATCCGATTTTACAGCAATTCGATAAAAACGATCTTATCTCCCGGAAAAAATCGAGAGCTTTTTTTTTATTCGACTTAAAAATCTGATCGGATTTCCCATTTTATATCGATCCGGAATGCCAGATATTTTTCTTCAATTTTTTTTAAGATTGTATGGTGTGTGTTAGATTGTCAATTTATTAATATACACACCCTAGCAATTTTCTCAGAGTTTCCAATCAGTTTTATCATAATTGGGGAAAAATGTAACATAGGTGTGTGGTACATTGGTCATATTTTTGAAATGTTACAATCAGTCAGAAAAATTGATTGCAATTATTAAATTGAACAAATATTTAAACAATTGTATGGTGTGTGGCCACCTTAAGATATGTTTTTTGTTCCCATGGTAATGTAGCAATAATACAGTCTATGAATAAGTGGGACAGATTTATTAAACCAGTGCAAGGAAAATGGGAGCAAAAGAGAAACATTACCCAGAGTGACCAATCACAATCCCTGACTAGGGTTGCCACCCGCCCGGTATTCCCCCGGCCCAGCCGGAAAATTAGTTAAAAAGCCGCTGTCGGAAAAATGTTTTTACCGGCAATGTATCAGCCGGTAATTTGGACTGTTCCATAGAGGGGGAGACGCCAGGTCTGTTGTATTAATACTTTCCCTAACTTATATGTGGCTACAGCCAGCCCCCCCCCCCCCCTCCTTCCTGTTTTTGATGCACAGCTCCCTGTCACTGCCAACGGAGCTGATTGCGCTGATACTTCAGTGTGGAGGAGAGGAATGTCCTGCTCCTCCCCCTCCTCCTCCCGGAGACTTCAGACGGCCAGAGAGGAGACACGTGGAGCTTCAGCTGTGTCAGGAGATGCTGCTACTGTTGGAGAGGTGCTGTCACTGCTGTGTGCATGGATGGATGCAGTGTGTGTGTGTGTATATATATGTATGTATGGCATTTGTGTGACGTGATGTGTATGTATAGTGTGTGTGTGTATACAAAGCATGTGTGTATCATTATGTACAGTATATAGTGAGTGTGTGATGTGTGATCTGCGTGTGTGTATATATAGAGCGTGTATGTATGTATGTATATAGAGTATGTATGTGTATAGAGTATGTGTATATGTATATAGTGTGTGTGTGTGATGTGATCTGCGTGTGTATATACAGAGCATGTGTGTAATCATGTATGTATGTATATATATATATATATATATATATATATATATATATATATATATATTAGAGAGAGAGAGAGAGAGAGAGAGAGAGAGAGAGAGAGAGAGAGAGAGAGAGAGAGAGAGAGAGAGAGAGAGAGAGAGAGAGAGAGAGAGAGAGAGAGAGAGAGAGAGAGAGAGAGAGAGAGAGAGAGAGAGAGAGTATGTATGTATGTATACAGAGCAAGTATGTATGTACATAGAGCATGTGGGTGTATGTATATAGTGTATGTGTATGTATTAAGAGACTGTTTCCCCTATGAAAAACTGCACCCCCTCCTTCAGTGTAACACCCCCTCCCTTACCCCCATAGCAAACATGGGCAATAGACCCCCACACTTCCTCTACGTTGGTTGTCCGTCCCCCTCCCCATTTCTGTCCCTTACAGACCTGACCCCTTTTCTCTTAACCGCTTAAAGGAGTTGTAGGGGGCAAAGGGGAAAAAGAGTTGAACTTACCTGGGGCTTCTAATGGTCCCCTGCAGACATTCTGTGCCCGCACAACCACTCACTGATGCTCCCATCCCTGCCGCTGGTTACTTCTGGAATTTGCAACTGTCGCCTACACCGCCTTCTCCTTGCTTCCGCTGACATCACAGGAGCGTACTGCACAAGCACAGTACGGCCTGTGCCTGAGTAGTACGCTCTCGGGGGAACAGAAGGCCGTGCAGTGGTTTTGCAACTTGAAAGTTGCAAATTCCGGAAGTGAACCAGCGGCGGGGACTGGAGCATCGGTGAGTGGCTGCGCGGGCACAGGACATATGTGGGGGATCATTAAAAACCCCAGGTAAGTTCAACTCTTTTTTCAAGTTTCCCCCCTATAGTAATCCTTTAGGACCACAGGCTTACACCCCCCAGTGACCAGGCTATTTTTAAAAATTCAGGCCAGTGCCATACAACTTAGCACACAATTGAATCTTGCCCCCTTTTGTTGCTACCAACAGAGCTTTCTGTCGGTGGCATCTGATTGCTGCTGAAATTTTTTTTTTTATTTAATTGTTTTTTTTTTCTTTAATAAAATCACATATTTTATTTAAATAATTCTCCCAACCTCCCTCCCCCCCAATTCAGAGCTGATCACCTCTCATAGGCATCAGCCTAGTAGAGGGATCTTCTTGTGGCATACTCGAGGGGACAGCTCAGTGACAGAGCTGTCCCCCCGTACAGCACTGCGGTAGATCGCAGGGCTGTACTTGTAAATAAACTATTTTTTTTAATGTGTAACAGCCTGCCTCCTGCGACCACGGGCAGGCAGACTGATCTCGAAACTCTCCCCCGTCGGCGTAATTTCCTCCCCCATGACTTGATGCCATCGGCGTTAGGTGGTCGCAAGGAGGTTAATGTGTACCTGAAATGTTATTATTGGGTGTATTTATACTTACCTGGGGCTTTTTAAAGCCCCATGAGGTGTGTGGGCTCCCTTGCAGCCTCTCTGTTCACTGGATATCCTCCCCACGGTAATCTGGAGAATCACGGCCAGTGATGCGCTCCTGCATATACGCGACCCGGCCACTACTGCACAGGTGCGGAATGCTCTTTGCTGTGGGAGCACTACAGGGGGTAGATGCATGACACAGGAGAGCGCGGCCAGCCAGTTATTACTGGGGGAGCATATCAAGTGAATGGAGCTGCTGGCTAGGGAGCCCATGCACCTTATAGGGCTGGAGGAAGTTCCCCAGGTAAGTATAAATACACCCATTAAAGGGAACCTAAACTGAGAGGTATATGGATGTTTCCTTTTAAACAATACCAGTTGCTTGGCAGTCCTGCTGATCTCTTTGCTGCAGTAGTGGCTGAATCACACACCTGAAACAAGCATGCAGCTAATCCAGTCTGACTTCAGTCACCTGATCTGCATGCTTGTTGAGGGGCTGTGGCTGAATGTATTAGAGACACAGGATCAGCAGGAGAGTCAGGCAACTGGTATTATTTTAAAAGGAAAAATCCATATCCTTCTCAGTGTAAAGAGACTCTGAAGCAAATTTTTTTTGCTACATTTACCTTTAAGTTCGCTTCAGAAGTCCCACCAGCGCTAAACTGCTGCATCCCCGCTAAAAAACGGGGGCTGCAGACCCCCCAAATCCCCGGGCATGCATCCACAACCAACTTGGTCGTGGATTGTGCTGCCCTGAGAGGCTGAGCTATTCGCTGTAGCTCCGCCTCTCCTGCTGTCAATCGCCCCGCGGATCGCCGCCTCTCTGTGAAGAAAGAGGGAAAGGCGGCGATCCGCTGCAAATGCCATTAGAAGAGGCAGAGCTGCAGCAGAGAGCTCTGCCTCTTCCAGGAAGTGCAATCCTTAGACCCCCCTGGGATTTGGGTGGTCTGCAGCCCTCGTTTTTCGCCGGGAATGCGGCGGTTTAGCGCTGGTGAGCGTTCTGAAGCGAATGCTGAGGTAAATTTAGCAAATTTTTTTCGCTTCATACTCTCTTTAAGTTCCCTTTAATGCTGCCTCTAAGAGACCCAGATTGAGCCTAATGCTAGGTACATACTATACAATTTTCTGGCTGATTTACTTTCAGATTGACTATTTCCGATTTGCTTTCCAATAGATTTTCCATAGAAGTGAACAGAAAATCGATTGGAAATCAGATTGGACCTGTAGGAAATAGTCGATCTGACAGTAAATTGTATAGTGTGTACTTAGCATTAAAGGTCAACTGACCTGAGAGAGGGATAGGGAGGCTGGCACATTGATTACCTTATTGATTACCTTTAAAACGAAGCCAGTTGCCTGGCAGTCCTGCTGAGCTTTCTGGCAATAGTAGTGTCTGCATCAAACACCCGAAACAAGCATGCAGCTAATCTTGTCAGACTTTTAGTCAGAAAAATCTGATCTGCATGTTTCTTCAGGGGGTATGGCTAAAACTATTAGACGCAGAGGATCAGCAGGACAGCCAGGAAATTTGCATTGCTTAAAAGTAAATACATTATGGATGCGTCCATATCCCTCTCAGGTCAGTTGTCCTTTAAAAAGTCCGTGAAAAACCACTCCCACTTTTAGACCACACCCCTCAGGCCACACCCACAAGCCGGTATTTTTTCACCCTAAAGGTGGCAACCCTATCCCTGACCAGGGCATATGGGCACCAAGTTTGCTGTAATTTTCTCTGCACTGATCTGTCCTCCCTTTACCTTATCTCACCTGTACAGCCCAGAAGATATTGTTCAGCTCCTTCCCCGGCCATGGGGCGGCGCTGCCCCCTCTTCGCCTGGCAGTGAGTTGAGCCCTGCGACCTGTACTGCTGTAGCTGCCCAGCATGAGAGCCAGGAAGACAGCACACAGCAGCCCACATACCATCTTCAGCATCTTGCCCCTAGTACTGCCACTAACTACACTGACAGCACACATTCAGCCCAGCCAGCGCCACCCCACTGTGGGCAATGCTGCTACTAACTACACTAACAGTACATACAAACACAGCCCAGCGCCGCCCTACTGTGGGCAATGCTGCCACTAACTACACTAACACGCATAGCCTAGCACCGCCCCACTGCAGGCTACACTGCCTCAGCGCTTCCGCATCCATCACTTCTGCACTTCTCACCGCTTCCACAGAGCTGACGTCAGGCTAGACAGAACTGCGACACCCTAGCCGTCCTGTCAGTGATTCGCTGGTATTGGGAGGACCCTGCGTTGCCCTGACTTTCTTACTTTTTTGTATGAAGTAAAACATAACGTAACCTTTTCTTCCCCGGTATTTGTTCCCTAAGAAAACGGCCGTTGCGTCTGATATCAAATAATAAGAGTGAAATGTTTCCTTTCCATATTTGCTCAGCTCTGTGACTAGAGTCCCTCTAGCGGGGAGCTTGCGGAACTTCGCTTCTACTATAAGGCTCTGGAGGTACGTATGACGTTTTGGCCACGCCCCGGGTCGCTGGTAGGTAGCGGTGTGGCGGGCAGTCTGGCAGGTGTGAGGCTGGGAAGATGGAGGAAGCGGCGGCAGCACCAGCAGCTGGAGAAGAACCAGGGCGGAGCGAGGAGCAGCCAGTGCGCACTCTGGTGAGAGCAGCAGCCTTTGTGTACACTCACATGGCGTAACATGCATTCTCACGCTGCATACAGAACACTGCTGAGCCTGCATGAGCTAGAAACTTGTGTGTTCCTGCTGCTGTCACTCAGACAGGCAGAGGGGGCAACTATGTCTGCAGTCTTCATCTAAACCTAATGTAGCTCTATGTATCATGTACCACATGGCATATCTTCCCTAAATGTCCCCAACCACCTGGTGTGTGCAATACTTACCAGTACCACCATTGTATGCATGTTTTCCAAGCTTGCTTATTCCTTTTAAGTAATTAGTGTCATGTAACTTGCCTAACGCAGATTGATGGCGGCAGAGTGGCTCTCTTGTACCTCCACGCTGCCATATGGCGACCTATTGCGAGGAGCGAGATTTGACGCATTGAGCTCCTGTCACTTTATATGGGGCTGCAGTGATTAGCCTGCCAGCCAGTGATTGGCGCTGGCAGGCTATCTTTATAACTTATATGAATGAAAGTATATAGTGCTGACATCTTATGCAGCGCTGTACAGAGAATATCTTTGTCACTTAACTTCGGAGGTGCTCACAATCTAATCCTTGCCATAAGCATATGTCTATGTATGAATAGTGTAGTGTATGGAATCAGTGACGTATCTAGAGGGGTGCAGGCATGGCTCTTGCCATGGGCGCCATGCCTGCCCCATGCTGCATCACCATGCCTTCCCCGGTGTTTACTCGTCACTCAGACCTTTGATCAGCAGTGACCAAAGAGAGACAGTGCGCTCGCAGAGACTGCGGACACAGAGAACTTCATATGCAGAAGTGATGTCATTGGTCACTTCCCGCATATGAAGTGTGCCACATGGTTACTCTGTGCCTCCTCTTTCTCTGGTGGCCTGTGATCTGAGGTCTGTCAGTAATGGAAAGTTCATTGACACCAATGCAATGCCCTAATGGGGGAAGGGAGGAGGGCTACCTATACTAAGAGGAGCTTAGGAGGAAAAGGGAGGGAGGGGAGCTGGGGACACCTCACTACCTACATGGGGGGTGGGGCTACTTATACTGGGCACCTCTGGCTACCTTCACTGTAGAGGATACCTCTGGAAACCTATACTGGAGGGACACCTCTCTCCTAATATTGGGGGCACATCTGGCTACATAATACTAGGGGGCACATCTGGCTATCTATTAGTATTTTTGTGGTGTTTGCCATGGGTGCTGCATTGTCCAGATGTGCCCCTGTATGTAATGTAGTTTAGGGACAATTGAGGGGGGGGGGGGGATAAAGAAATGCGAAAAGTCTCTATTTGTAGGAAGAAAAGGAGGTAAAATTCATTTGGGTGGTAAGTTGTATGACCGAGCAATAAACCGTTAAAATTGTGAAGTGCCGAATTGTAAAATATGGCCTGGTCACTAGGGTGGTATAAACCTCTGGTCCTCAAGTGGATATGCATGTTTTTCAGGCTTGCTTATTCCTTTTAAGTCATTAGTGTCATGTGAGTTTGTTTTGCATGAGCTCTTGTTATGTAAAAAGGTGCTTTCCTAGTGCTAATAACCATAGGTTGTGTGTTGCTTGCTGTATCAAAGCTGAAATGAGCAGTTTCGATGAAAATCTCGGGCAGTTGCTGAAGATACTTGCTTGTTTACGTATTGGCTGCAGTAAAAAGGAGTGCCTGAGAGAGCTGTGATATCAGCAGAGCAGCCTGTCAGGACAATTTAAAGGTCCCTACACATGCTTTACAATAGTTGCTGTAAACAAGCAACCTATGTTGCGGAAGCAACTATACGGGTGACAAAAATTAATCTATTTGATGATGATGTCCGCACACCGATATTGCTAATGACCAACTCATATAAAAAAAGACTTAAGTGGGGAAAAAAAAAGGATACTTACCTTTGGGGGGGAAGGCTCTGGGTGCCATAGAGCCTTCCCATTCCTCTCGCAGTCCCCTTGTTCCAGCACCGTCGCCTCTGTTGGCAGTATTGGTCAAATACTAGTCTGTTCCGCCACAGGAGGCTTTGGAAGCACAAGCGAGCACTCGCATTTGCACAGTACGTAGCTGCCTGTCTTCAAGAGCCCTGTAGTTCCCAAAGCCTCCTGTGGCAGCAAAGTTAAAGGGGGGGGGGGGGGGCAGCAGTGAAATGAGGGGGACTGTGAGAGGAACAGGAAGGCTTTTTTTTTTTCACTTCAGTATTAGTTTAAAATTTGCATGCGGAAGCAACATTTTGCACAATATGAGCGTGTTCAGTAGAACAATGTAATTTAAATGACATTGTACACGTGGCCAGCTGCACGATATTTGCCTAACAGTCGTCAGAGTTGATCTGCCGGATGGATCGGGCTTAATGTTTGATATCCGTCTCTCGTCATTTTTTTGTTTGGCCACATTTTTTTTTCTTTTAACACGCAATACCGCAAAATCTGTCATTTTTTGGATGTTTCAAATTACTTTTGTAGGCCAAGGGTTAGGAGTATATTCTGGCATATAAGACTACTTTTAACCCTTGAAAGTCATCTGAAAAGTCAGGGGTCTTCTAATACGCCGTGTGTCATTGATGCCGGGTGATACGCCCTATCCTGTTACCGACTCTCAGATCTCGCTGCTGAGGACTGTAGTGAAGCGGCGCAGGCGCACGTGCGAGATCTGAGAGGCAGAGAAGGAGGTAAACAGGATACAAGGGTGGGCAAGAAGTATGAAAGAGGTGTGTTTTATGGGCACAGCGCAATCTATTCTATAAACGGGGAGACAGGGAGAGTCGACCAATCCAACTAGTCAATCACCTATATCGGTGATGGCTAACCTTGGCACTCCAGCTGTGACAAAACTACAAATCCCATCATGCCTCTGCCTCCTCGCGTTATGCTTAGAGCTGTAGAATATTGCTATGCCTCATGGGACTTAGTTTCACCACAGCTGGAGTGCCAAGGTTAGCCATCACTGACCTATATGCTGTTATATACTTGGTACCACATACAATACAGCTCCAATATCTGTTCATACATAGCACCAGTATTATTTTTTTTTATTTGGTGTGCGTTGGAAAGGGGGGAGGGGGGTAGTCTTATACAGTGATTATATCCCAAACTCTATATTTTAACTGGAAAAGTTAGGGGTCGTCTTATATGCACAGTCGTCTTATACGCCGGAATATACGGTCATTAGTTCCTGTGCCAGGGCTTATATCAGTGTGACTGTAATACTGCTTGGTGCAAGTTCATGTGATCAGGGTTCTCTGGCTGTAGGATTGTATTAGTCACTGACATTTAAGAGGAACTGTAACCCAGGATTAAACCTCATCCCTATCAGTAGCTGATACCCTCTTTCCCATGAGAAATCTTTACCTTTTCTCAAATAGATCAGGGGGCTGTATTGCTGATATTGTGGTGGAACTGATACTGTGGGAGGGCCACAGTGTGATGTCAAAACCATAGTTGTGACAGTGTGCTGTCTGTGAACCTCTTTACATTGTGGGGGAAAACTGCTTTTTTAAACTGCCAAGCAAGCAATATCTCCCTCTGTGCATAGAACTCTCAGTAACCAACATTCCGTACTGATCACCTGGCTGAACTAAAGATGTCACCACCAGTAATGCATTTCGGAATTTAAATCGGGGAGAGAAAATAATTTTACAATGGGCAAACACTGACTAAATCTATAAATGAATATTGTAAAAAAAAAAAAAATGATCCATCTTATTCATTTTTACTATGGTGCCTCTAGAAGTTCCCTACTGTTTCTGCGTTGTTTTAATGTCTGTACTGTATGTGCAGAATATTTCTTACTCTTTACACTTACATGGAAAATGATGGTGCTGGTAATGAAATGCAAATACTTCTCTGAGATGATGCAAATTTTCATGCTAATGTTATAGGTTGTCTGAAGGCAGGAAACACACTTGTCTATTTTGGTGTGCATTTTCTGCGCTGAAACACTCGTTTAAACTCCTATTAATCAATGTTCTAGTTTATACTTGAATGCATTTTTGGGCGCAGAAAACAAATTCTTCGTATTGTGTACAATTTCTCTATCAGTTACATTAGCTGCTGTGAAAAAACACGTGTTTTTTTCTGCATACAAACACACATGGTGTGCAGAAAACGCGTATGGAATTTTCAGTTCTTAACCAAAGAATCGTTTTACATTTTTTTTTTTTTTTTTTTAACAAACATTGCACTGTATTTATAAAATTCGATCGTAAATACCCCGTTTCCCTAAAAATAAGCCCTACCCCCAAAATAAGTCCTACCGGCAGTGTAAGAGGAGGAAGGAAAGCTTATACAGGAGGCATTATTAGATCCTACTGTACCTGCTCTTCTCTACCTTCGTTAACTTTAGGCGGTATTTTGATGGGCTTCTAGAGCACAGGGTGCCCAGAGTAGGCGATAAGTCACTGGGGATGTTGGGGCTGCACATACAGTAGCTGTTCCGTGCTGATGGCCGCACTGTGTGTGACAGCATCTTGTGCCTGTGATGTGGGGCTTACACTACCGGTGCATGCAGCTTTTCCTCACTGCACTGTGGCTATGCACCCCCTACCTTGCAATCCAGAGGAGGAAGAGGCAGGGACAGTGCAGTGCCGATTGCGCACTGTTGCTGTCATCACAGCAAGGTTATCAGCTGTGTGCAGGGGCAGGGCAGGTGCCTGATCAGTACCATACATTACCGTGCAATCCAGTGGTGTGGGAGCTTATACAGGAGGCATCATTAGCTCCAACCTGTTCTTTATGGTGTTCATAGAAATATAAGGCATTCCCTGAAAATAAGCCCCAGCACATCTTTGGGAGCAAAAATGAGTATAAAACATTGTCTGTCTGATTTTTGGAGAAAAACGGTATTGCATTGAAGGATCGTATCTCATGAAAATATCGTTAATGGGCACCTTAAACCATAGTCCCTGAATAAGCATACAGATCAGATGTTTCTGACTGGATTTGCCGCATGCTACTTTTAGGTTGTGATTCAGACACTACTGATGTGTGAAAATCAGCAGGATACCAAGCAACCGGTATTTAAAAGTAGATGAATGTGTTAGCCTCCATATCCCTCCCACTTCATATTTCCTTAGTGCAAATCTTTGCAACTTAAAATGGACCAATCAAATGCAGCAGCGGTGGCATTTGATTGGCCTGTTTTCATGCAGCATGTGTTTCCATAACAGTAGTATAAACAATTACATTAGCTCAGAATTATTTGTGTGTCATTGCCCTTCCCTAGATGGCGCTATGCACATCAAAAATATTGGTTTCTATAGGCAGCAGCTGCTGAGAAGTGTAGGCAACACAGCTATTGCAGTGGTCAGCATTGTAAAACTTCATATCTGCTTCAATTAAGCCTAATGCACACCATACAATTTCCCATCAGATGGGTCGAATAGATAATTTCTGACAGGTCTGATCTGATTTCCGATCGTTTTTTGGATCGATTTGCATAGAAGTGATCAGAAAATTGATCAGAAAAACGATCGGAAATCCGATAGGATCTGTTGGAAATTTATCTATAGACCCATCTATCTGATGGGAAATTGCATGGTGTGTACCAGGCTTTACTTTAGGCAGGTTTAGGCTTGCGTTTAAAAATCGGGCCACCTTCTGTTTCCGTATTAAATCTGCTTAATCCAGAAAATCACAAACACCACGAATCCCATGCAGAAATTTCTGTCACAGAGCATTGGGAACCTTCCTAGCCAGCCCCCCCCCTCTCCCTGAAATATAGTAAAGACAAGTGTGTTCCCCGCCTTGCAGAAATGTACACAATCCTGGGAGTGACTTGGGGACATTATTGTTGCTGGTCAGATCCTTCTGCTTTCTGGAGTTATCACCTGTTCTGTCTCCTCCTCCCTCTTTTCCTCTGTCTACACTACAGTAGACCTGAAATACTGGCAAAGCAATGTGGGTATGTGTGAGGAATAGGAAATCAGTGCCCCAAGACAGTGGCGCAAAAAGTAACTGTTTATTAAAGAGGCACCGTAACATATAGTAGAATGTAGTACATTACCGTATATACCCGCATATAAGCTGAATTTTGGGGACAAAAATGGTGTCCCAAAAGTGGGGGGGTCGGCTTATATGCGAGTCATGTGTGTAGTGGGTACACACACACACACACACACACACACACACACACACACACACACACACACACACACACACACACACACACACACACACACACACACACACACACACACACACACACACACACACACGAAAAGGCTGTCCACTGACGGCTGCATAACCACCCCAGTCATGTGCTCACTCTGTACTGCAGGTACAATCAGGTGGCCGTGTTCCCCTTCAGTGCACCGCCAGACAAGATTGTCTGACAGCTTTGTCGTGCCTGCTGCGTCTCTCTCTCTTCCCCAGAGTGTCTCCGCAGAGTTATGCAAAGTGGTGCGGCATCTTGTCTTGCCGCCGAGACTCCTCCGTAACAGAAATCCATATCAGTCTCGTCTCTATGATCCTAGCCCCACATTACACAAGGTGCCACTAGAGAGTGTCATAGCAACGAGACTGCTATGGACTTCAGTTATGGAGGAGTCTTTGACTCTTGGCAGCGGTGGCCCGGAGATAAGAAGCCAGTCCACTTTGCATATGCCTGCAGAAAGACTAGAGGGACAGATAAACACAAACAGACACTTCAAAGCTGCCAGACATTTTCTGGTGACACGGTGGGGGGAGTAACACGGCCACCTGATAGTGAAAAAGAAACCACGCCACTGCATAAGTCTGCGGAGACACCCCGGGGGGGGGGGGGGTTTAGAGAGTTAGAGATGCAGGGGACACTTCAAAAGCTGCCAAACATCCTTGTTTGGTGGTGTGCTGGGGGGCTACACGGCCACCTGATTGTACCTGCAGCACTGAGCACATGAGTGGGGGAGGGGGGGGTCAAGCGGTAGGCAGCAGATAATTTTTTCTTTTATATTGTGATGGGTGCTGCACTCGGAGGTTACTACCTGGGGGGGGGGTCATGCAGCCTTCAAAGCATAGCTTTCTCTCATCATACTCCAGGACAGCTCACCTGAGATTACCATTGAGTCCCTCCCCTATGGAAACAAATGCAAATTAATTCAATTAATCGATCGAGCCCTTGGTCTCGCCCTATATAGCCAGTCCCCTCCTTCCCATCATCAGTTCTTCATTTGTTTCCACTCACCCATGGACTAGTGCAGTGTTTTATTGTTTTATACACCGTAGGGGCGCGTGCTATAGCACCTATGGTGGAGATAGGGCTTTTTTTCCCCATGAGAGAGCAGTCTATGCTTGTGTGGGCAGGACGGATGGAGGTGTTGGAACGCCTGGGGAGGCAGAAAAACACTACCTGTCGGCGCTGAAAGCTCTGGAGGAGAGCCGGAGGTGTCCTCTCTCATGGCTGCCTGTTCAAAAGTCTAGGTGCGGCGTCTTCCTGGCCGAGGCTGGAGGTCACGTGGGCGCGTTCCGGTATCCGGAAGGGAAAGCGGAATGACGCGCGGAAGCTCCGCCCACCGCAGTACGAGTGGTGGTTCAGCCGGAAGGTTTTCTTTGACCTCGGGAGGCGGGGCTGAGAGCGGAGATCAGCTTTTAAGCTGCGGGGTACACGTGGACGCTGACACGCTGTCTGTGCGGACATGGAACAAGCGGAGGCCACCGCAGACAGCAGAGTACCAGCTGCGGATGAGACAACTCAGCAGACTCAGGTACAAGACAGCTCTGATCCCTGCACAGGTTACAAGGAATGGTTTGGCAGGGTGGAACTGACAGAGATTGTTTGTGTTTTTTCTCTTACAGAAGCATGCAAAGTCAGCTCAGAAAACAAACAAGTGCTCTAAATGTGGAGATGTTTTACCACCTACTTGTTCTAGATCCTCATGTGACAAGTGTAGGCATAAGGGGGATTCTAGCACAGATACTAATGTGGTAATGATAGATTTAATGAGGTCAATGAAGAGAGAATTGACAACCACATTTGCAGCCTTCAGAGCTGCTTTCCCCACGCAGCCACAGCCCCAGCCTCAGGTGCAGGTACAGCCCCAGGCCCTCCCCCCACCCCAGGCAGTAGTGGTCAGCACTGATTCAGTACCAATACAGGGTCGGACACAGGCTGAGGAGCAACCACTGGTACACGGTCCGCAGCAGCCGTCACAGGTGTTGCCTACGGTTTTTGGGCTAGTTGAGCCTGACTCTCCCAATGAATCTTTGGAGGAGGGTTCGGGGGAATCGTTTGAGGATGGGGAGGCTAGAGATTCAGAGGGCCAGACAGCCTCCACATCTAAAATGGCCAGGTATCTGTTTAGTGTGGAGGATACAGCAGAGCTTTTAAAGGCTGTATACGAGTCCGAGAATATCCAGGACTCTACTCCAGTCACATCGGTTCAGGATGATATTTACAGGGGACTGGAGGAAACTGGTACCAGAACGTTTCCGGTGCACAAATCTATTAAAAGTGTGATATCAGCTCAGTGGAAACAGCCTGAAAAAAGATTATTCATACCAAAGTCGCTTAAGAAAAGGTTTCCCTTTAAGCAGGAGGATCAGGATGTATGGGGAAAGTGCCCTAAATTAGATGCACCATTAGCCCAGTACTCTAAATCAGCAGACTTATCCTTTGAGGACGCGGGCAGTTTAAAGGATCCAATGGATCGTAAGGCAGAAATTCTTCTGAAAAGGGCATGGCAGGCAGCAGCCTTTGGGTTTAAACCCGCCATTGCAGCCATCTGCCTGACGCGCAATTTGGAAAAGTGGATGCGGGGGTTAAAGGCACACTTAGTGGCAGGTACCCCACATGAAAAGATCTTGGAATCCCTACCAGTCATGTCCAGGACAGTAGCTTTTTTGGCTGACGGGGCCACTGAATCTTTAAGGTCCACAGCCAAATCAACTGCTCTCATAAACTCCGCTAGGCGCGCAGTGTGGTTGAACACGCGGAGGGCGATGTATCCTCCAAACATCGGTTATGCGCTATGGAGTTTGAGGGGCAGTTACTGTTTGGCAAGGACTTAACTGACATACTTGAGAGGTCCTCAGATAAAGCCAAAAAGTTCCCAGACAAAAGGAAAAGGGATACAAATAGGTCCTTTCAGGGGAAACATTATTTTCCCAGACGAGATGGAGGCAGACAGAGCTCGCAGCAACCACAGCACCAAAGAACAAGGAGATGGACTTATAATGCAGGCAGGGGAAAGTCTACCTTCCTGTTCAATAAGCCACAGCCAGCCTCTGCAAAGCCTGACAAATGACGGAGACTTACAGGTGGGGGGAAGGCTTCTTTTTTTTTTCAAGCCTGGCAGAAGATAACAGGGAACAGTTTTATTTTAGAGTTAATAAGGAATGGATACAAAATAGAATTCCGGGCCCAGCCCCCCAGAAATTTTGTAATTACAGGAACTCCCAGGGACCCAGAAAGAGCGGTAGCTATTCAATCCTCTGTGATAAAGTTGTTACAACAGAGGGTAATTCAGAGGGTTCCAGTTCAGGAATATTGCAGGGGGTTTTATTCCCGAGTATTTGTAACTCAAAAACCGTCAGGGAAATACAGAATGATCCTCAACTTGAAACCCCTGAACCCTTACATTCTGGAGAAAAGATTTCGGATGGAGAGCGTCGCATCGATCCGCAATTTGATTTGGCCAGAAGCGTTCATGGCCACCTTGGATTTGGAGGACGCTTACCTCCACATCCCTATCCATCCGCAATTTCAGAAGTTCCTGAGATTCGCGGGTAATTATAGGGGACGCGGTATGCCATTATCAATATCGCGCCCTACCATTCGGAATATCCTCCGCTCCGAGGATATTTACGAAGGTGTAGTGAAGCCGTCGGTCATCTCCATCTCCAGAATGTAAGGGTCCTGCCATACCTAGACGACTTTTTAGTTCTGGCAAATACAGAACAAGCGTTAAAAGAAAGTTTACAGCTCTGCATCCAAACCCTGGAGACGCTAGGATGGATAGTCAGCAGAGAGAAGTCATGCTTACAACCCACTCAAACAGCTCTATTCCTGGGGTTAATATGGGACTCAAGACAGGAAAAGATTCTGCTACCAGAGTCAAAGGTAGACAAGTTGATGACAATGGTGAGACTACGAATTAGCCCCGACAGTTTCCTTACGACAGACAATGACCCTGTTAGGTCACATGACGGCAGTAATCCCGGCGGTAGAGTGGGCGCAAGCTCATATGCGGGAATTACAGTCATGCTACTACAGACATGGGACAAACAGAAGGCCTCCTTGGACAATCACTTTGTCCCCCCACAGCCAGTATTACAGTCACTCCATTGGTGGTTGGATGCAGACTGGCTAGCCAGGGGTCGTCCCTGGATGCAAAGAGATCCAGTAAAAGTTTATACGGATGCCAGAGCATGGGGTTGGGGAGAGCCCACTGTCAGGGGCATCAGGTGCAGGGGCAGTGGTCTCCGCAGCTCAGTCAGAAGTCATCAAATTTCAGAGAGCTGATGGCTGTCAAATTGGCACTACAGTCGTTTCAACCTCAGTTATACAACAGAGAAGTAACGTTGTTTTCAGACAATATGGTCACAGTTTCCTATATCAGAAAGCAGGGGGGAACCAGAGTACAGAGTCTCAGAGAGTTAACCATGGAGATCTTAGTCTGGGCAGAGGAACAGGTGACGTCACTGACGGCAACTCACATACAGGGGACCCAGAACCGTTGGGCAGATGCGCTCAGCAGGTCAACCCTGACGGAGCAGAGTGGCAACTGAATCAGGAAGTGTTCGATCAGATAGTAGCCAGTGGGCAGACCAATATTGGATCTGTTTGCCACTCCACAGAACGCAAAGACAACAGATTTCTGTTCCCTACATCCTTCCTCTTCAACAGACCGGTTGGACGCACTAACAGTAGAATGGCCGACAGGCCTATTGTACGCCTTTCCTCCGTTCAACCTGATCCCAAGAGCCCTCAACAAGTTGAGACACTCACGTTCAGAGGTGATATTCATAGCACCCCGGTGGCCGAGAAGGGCATGGTTCCCGTTTCTACAGACCCTAAGGATAAGGGGCCCTTGGCACTAAGGAGCCAGGCCAGACTTATTAATGCAGAACAGTCAGCTACATCCAGACCCGGGGTTTTTCCAGCTCACAGCCTGGATCCTGAGAAAGGCAGACGTTTGAGTGGTTAGGATTTTCACAGAGGGTTATTAACACTCTGTTAAGATGTAGAAAAGAAAACACACGAAGAATTTATTCCAAGGTATGGAAGGTTTTTTGTTCTTGGAAAGAGAAAAATAGTGTCAGATCAAATGACACGAGGTTTATTTTAGAATTTTTACAGGATGGCGTGGACATGGGGTTGGCAGTCAGCACCCTCAGAGTCCAGGTGTCAGCATTATCAGTTTTTTTGGACAGGCAGTTGTCCACTGAGTTGCATATAAAGAACTTTCTAAGGCAGTGGCCAGATCACAACCTATACCAGTAAAAGTGGTACCTCCCTGGAGCCTATCACTGGTTCTTGATTTCCTGATGTCAGATGTTTTTCAACCAGCAGATACAATCCCTATTAAGCTGCTAACATTAAAGGTAGCCTTCTTAGTCGCCATTACAACAGCAAGGAGAGTGGGAGACATACAGTCCTTATCAATAAAAGATCCTTATATGATAATCCACCCAGACAGAATAGTCTTCCGGCCAGACCCAACATACCTACAAAGGTAGTCACAGGGTTCCATAGAGCTCAGGAAATTATTTTACCATCTTTTTCCACAGATCCTAAGAATGATAAGGAAAGGAGGTTGGCAAATCTAGACGTAAGACAGGCGATTATTACCTACTTACAGAGGACACGGCAGTGGAGAAGGTCCAGCCATCTGTTTGTTTTATTTTCAGGTAGCCGTAAGGGGTTACAGGCTTCAAGAAGTTCCATAGCCAGATGGATCAGGGAAGTTATAGCTTTAGCTTATAAGGAGTCAGGTAGTGATATACCCACAAACATAAGAGCACACTCTACGAGGTCCTTGGCAGCCTCCTGGGCAGAAAGATCAGGAGCAACATTAGACCAGATATGCAAGGCAGCTACATGGTCGGGACATTCGACATTTGTGAGGCACTATCAGTGTGGAGTTGCTATCCAGCCAGGATCAGGCATTTGGACGCAAGGTGCTTCAGGCAGTCATCCCACCCTAAGGTAAAGAGTTCTTGCTGGTCTCAGGTGAGCTGTCCTGGAGTATGATGAGAGAAAGGCCGTCCTACTTACCGGTAGTAGTGTTTCGGCGAATACTCCAGGACAGCTGCCTTAGTACCCAGCCCTAATTTTGCGTATGTCAGAGAAATAAATAATTAAAGACAGAATGGGTTGAGCTAGATACTCTTCTATTGAACTGATGATGGGAAGGAGGGGACTGGCTATATAGGGCGAGACCAAGGGCGGATCGATTAATTGAATAATTTGCATTTGTTTCCATAGGGGAGGGGACTCAATGGTAATCTCAGGTGAGCTGTCCTGGAGTATTCCCCGAAACACTACTACCGGTAAGTAGGACGGCCTTTTTCTTTTACCATATATTGGAGGGGTGCATCAGGAGGGGGAGGCACTAATGACTATCTTGAAGTCCATAAATGCACTTTCTTCCCTCATCTTATGCCAAAGTATGCGACAAATTCTGCACAGTGGAGCACTTGGGGGTCGGGTTATATGCGGGTCGGCTTATATGCGAGTATATACAGTATTTAGAATATCTAATTTTACTGCAATTTTCTGGTTTCAGCATCAAACACTTCTTATAGCTAAATATTGCTGTGCAGTGTATGTAACCACACCTTCCCAGTGATGCTTAGCCTAAGCTGAATAGATAGGTGGAAGTCTTCCCCTCCCCCCCCCCCCCCCCCACCCCCCCCCCCCCCCCCCGAGCATTCTGGGAGACCAGGTATATTTTGCTTTGGAATTTGGAAAGAAGCAAACATCCCACAGAGATCAACTGCCGGTACTAAAGATGTTGCCACCTGTGATAAATGTAAGTGTAAGTCCTTCGTTTCTGGTTCCACCGACTCCTCGACTCTGACTCCTCTAATTTGCATATAACAAAGTATGCAACATAACAGGCATTTCATGGCTGCCCAAGCCTACGAATTTTAAAGCTATATTAAGATAGCATATGCTCTTGAGATCAAAAAGCAGGAAGCTGACATTTTACCCTGTCAGCCATCCCATCCTGTCATTGTTAAGATGATTGCCCCAGCATGTCGTCTGCATAATAAGATTCACTGGAGTCCCATATTAGCCAGGTTCCAGCATGTAGCCCTGCCACCTTGCAGAAAAAGACCTCTGCCTTTTCTATATCTGATAGAGAAAAGGCCAGGTTTCCAATGAATATTAAACAATGTGTTTGGGCATTCTAATGCAAGATGTTTAATCGCCTTGTCGTTTTTGTCTGGGGACACGGGGGTCAAACGCCGGAAGCCAGGTAATTCGGGGTCTTCGGGGCGGCTTCGCAGGACATGACACGTCTGTAACTATAACTTTTTTAGTATTTTTTTTTTTTCTCCAACAATGCTGCAGGATTTTTAGATTAAGATTGAGATTTTGGTACAGTTGCTCTTTAAATCCACTGTTACTTTTGAACTTAAAGAGTAACTGTCAGGCTGCAGAAGCTAATTTAAACCTCTATTCTCCTGTGTTAAACAGTTTAGAAGGAAGCCCAAAAGCCATTAGTGAAGATAAAAATCTGTTACCTTTGATGTGTGCTTATCTTAAAGGCTGTTATAGACCCATAAGGACGCAAGCCGCATACTAAACTGCAAAGCATTCTGGGGCCCTCCCCTCGGCTGCTAATGAGACGTTACAGGAGCTTGTAATCAGTCCAGCGAGTAGCACTGATAAATATCTGGGCAGAGTACTCTGCAGGAGTCAGCTATTGTTCCTAGCCACATGGCTCATTAATATTCACTGCACACTGTGTTGTTCAAGTACGAGCTGATCTGTGATCAGGAAGCAGGCAGGACATGACGACACATTTGACAGAAAAACATGGAGCCTGCCATGAGCTGTCAGGAGCATCTATCTCTGCATATACTATATACAAATTCTGTGAAATCCAAACGTGGACAGTGAAATGCATATGTAATGTAAGTACAGCCAATCTTTAGCTACTGATATGTGTTTATTTTCTCTGAGACCTTATACCTAACAGCTCCTCTTTAAAGGAATACTGTAGGGGGGTGGGGTGGGGGAATGAGTTGAACTTACCCGGGGCTTCTAATGGTCCCCCGCAGACATCCTGTGCCCACGCAGCCACTTGCCGATGCTCCGGCCCCGCCTCCAGTTCACTTCTGGAATTTCAGACTTTAAAGTGACTCTGTAACAAAAATTACAACGTTTTTTTTCTACCATCCTACAAGTTCCTAAACCTATTCTAATCTGTTCTGGCTCACTGCAGCACTTTGTACTATCACGGTCTCTGTAATAAATCAATGTATCTTTCCCCTGTCAGACTTGTCGGCCTGTGTCTGGAAGGCTGCCAACTCTTCCGTGCTGGTATGTTCCTCTATGCACACTCCAGTGTGTGTTTTATTTACATAAGCCAGCAGCTTCTCTGCTATCTTATCAGTGATAGAAGAGAGCTGGATAAAAATCCTCCTCTGTTAGGCTGTGAAAGTAGCTGGCTGACACATACTGAGGAATTACAAACACAGGCACAGGCAGAGCTGTCTGCAGAAAGCCTGTAATGTTCAGTGCATGGAGAAGAAGGGGACAGAAGGTAAACACACAAATGATCTTTTGAGATTCAAAAGGAAAGCTGTTTACAGCCTGCTTGTGTATGGATGTATTTTCTATGTGTGGACATATTGTACATCAATCTACTTCCTGTTTTGGTGGCCATTTTGTTTGTTTATAAACAAACTTTTTAAAACTGTTTTTGACTACTTTTAATGCGGCGGGGAGCGGCGAAATTGTGACAGAGGGCAATAGGAGATGTCCCCTAACACACTGGTATGTTTACTTTTGTGCGATTTTAACAATACAGATTCTCTTTAAAGTCTGAAAACCATTGCACCTGCGCTGCCGTGTCCTCGCTCCCGCTGATGTCACCAGGAGCGTACTGCGCAGGCACAGTATGGTCTGTGACTTCAGCGGGAACGAGGACACGGCAATACAGGCGCAGTGGTTTTCAGACTTTAACGCCTGAAATTCCAGAAGTCAACCAGAGGTGGGGCCGGAGCATCGGCGAGTGGCTGCAAGGGGACAGGATACTGTCCACACACAGTATTCCTTTAACAATTTAGGGTCCGAAAACAACTTATTTTATAAAATCAATGATTGAGGGGGTATAAATGGATATGTAGTAGTACATTTTTAAAATAAAAGTTAAGAAGTGTTGCATTGCCTTTTCTTTTAACACAATGTAAACATTCGGAAATCAAGGCAACCCAGTTCAGTGGTTTTGAAGGTGACTGCTCTTCCCATTTTTGACAGGGAGCATGAGACACAGTTCCAACTGTCCTGTGTCCTGATCGCCCCTCCCAGCTGCGCTAGGCTTGAAATCTCAAATTCAAAATAAAAAACAAAACAAAACAAATGTGCCCCAAAACAGCAGAAGGAGAAGAACATCAGAAATCCCATCATGCTTTGCACAGCATCAGGCGAAAAATGCCCAGGCAAATTTCTTCTGTGCAGCTAAAAATGAGGCTTGGGTAAGAAAAACCAAGTTCTGATGCTGTGAAAGTGTTAAACGCCAAGCCTTTTCAGTGCTGCTGAGTAGATTTTTAATCTAAAGGTTCACTTTAAGCCTCACAGTGATGGAAGAAAAAACAGTCTGTCTATGTAGGCTTTGGACTGTACAAACACGTTACTCATGTCGTGTCAGTTCAGGTACACTTTAAAGCAGGGGTCTCAAACTCAATTTACCCGGGGGCCGCAGGAGGCAAAGTCAGGATGAGGCTGGGCCGCATAAGGGAGTTCACGTGTCCCCGCCGCAAAACGAGGGCTGCAGAGCCCAGAAATCGCCCCGGGGGCAATCCGCCGGCATTTCCTGGAAGGGGCAGAGCTTTCAGCTTCAGCTCTGCCCCTCCTGACGTCAATCGCGGCGGATCGCCGCCTCTGCCCGCCCACTCTAAACAAAAAAAAAAATTGGGAAAATAGGAAAAATTGCCCGGAATCTTCATACAGCCATATTACGGCTGTATAGCGATCCCTGGCCAAAGCGCTGCGGCTGCGTATGGACCCCCTGGAAACTCTGTCAGGAAATGTATTGCTCTTTCTTTTGATACATGTAAAATTACACTACCGTTAGGCTTGCTACTAAAAGTGACATTTACCGCATTTAAAAGTATACTATTTTCCTTCGAAACTTTAAAATCGATTTTCTCAAGAACTATAAGGTCTTTTTGAAAAATTGTTTTTTCCTCTTATTCCTAATGATCTCCTTAACATATCCTGCAAATTTAGGGTTTCTAGCATTTAAGGTGGATTTGCTATTAACCATTAAAGTCGGCGGGTTTTTAAATGTGTATTTTTTTCCTTTGCAACTTTAAAATCGATTTTCTCAAAAACTATAAGGCCGATTTGAAAATTTTTTTTTTCCTCATGTAGCCACTGGGGGCCCCTACAAGCTCTGGGGCCACAAAATATTGTATCGCGGGCCGCAAATGGCCCGCGGGCCGCGAGTTTGAGACCCCTGCTTTAAAGGGAATGTCCAAGCAAAATAAAAAAATATGAGTTTCACTTACCTGGGGCTTCTACCAGCCGCATGCAGCCATCCTGTGCCCTCGTAGTCACTCACTGCTGCTCCAGGTCCCCTGCTGGCAGCTTGCCGACCTCGGAGGTTGGCGGGACGCATTGCGTACATTTTTACGCATTCCCACTAGTGCAGGAAAATAAACACATACATTTTTACGCGTTACTGGTTCAATGTGTACATTTTTACGCATTGAACCAGTAATGCGTAAAAATGTATGTGTTTATGTTCCTGCACTAGCGGGAATGCGTAAGAATGTACGCAATGCGGCCCGCCGACCTCCGAGGTCAGCAAGCTGACAGCGGGGGACTGGAGCAGCAGTGAGTGACTACGAGGGCACTGGATGGCTGCATGGGGCTGGTAGAAGCCCCAGGTAAGTGAAACTCATATTTTTTTATTTTGCTTGGACATTCCCTTTAAAGAGACTCCGTAACAAAAATTGCATCCTGTTTTTTATCATCCTACAAGTTCCAAAAGCTATTCTAATGTGTTCTGGCTTACTGCAGCACGTTCTACTATCACCATCTCTGTAATAAATCAACTTATCGCTCTCTTGTCAGACTTGTCAGGCCTGTGTCTGGAAGGCTGCCAAGTTCTTCAGTGTTGTGGTTCTGCTATGAACTCCCCCATCCAGGCCCCTCTCTGCACACTGCCTGTGTGATATTTAGATTAGTGCAGCTTCTCTCTGTTCTATTATCTTTTACAAGCTGGATAAATCCTCCTCTGAGCTGGCTGGGCTTTCACATAATGAGGAATTACATACAGGCACAGCTGTCTGCACTCTGCAGGAAGAAATAGCCTGACACTTCAGTGGAAGATAGCTGCAGGGGGAAAGAAACACACAAATGATCTCTTGAGATTCAAAAGGATGGCTGTATACAGCCTGCTTGTGTATGGATGTATTTTCTATGTGTGGACATACTGTACATCAATCTACTTCCTGTTTTGGTGGCCATTTTGTTTGTTTATAAACAAACTTTTTAAAACTGTTTTTAACCACTTTTAATGTGGCGAGGAGCGGCGAAATTGTGACAGAGGGTAATAGGAGATGTCCCCTAACGCACTGGTATGTTTACTTTTGTGCGATTTTAACAATACAGATTCTCTTTAAAGCAAAGCTCCATAAAATGCAACTTTGACCACTGTTTACATTTATCTTAGGCGTGCTGGTAATGCTAGCAGTATCTCTCCATTGCTGGTGACCCATAGACTCTGCCTTCTTCTCCCCAGCTTTTTTTTTTGCTTTCCTAGTGTGCTGCTCATCAGAGTCAACAACATGAAACCAATTCCTGGCTAGGGCAGACAAGTTTAGCAATTAGCACATAAAAACTGGAAATATATTACCATAGCTCTTTGACATAGAGCAGGGAAACAGATGGCTAATCCACAAACACCTGGCACAGTCTCTGGGGCTTGGTTGTATCACAAGTACGCAGATTCAAGATGATTTCATTACTTCTCTGGTCTCAATGTACATCCCTGCTGTATTCTATTATTGTTTTAAGTATTTCATTTTTTTGGGTGCTGTAAGGGGTTATATGTTGAATGTCACCTGACTAAAGTGAAACTGTCACCTTATCTGCATGGGAACATAAACTATAAAATAAAGAAGCTGACAGTAGGCTGTTATATATTTTTGGTTAAGAACCTGTAAGGCAGGTCTAGTTGTCTGTCTGTCAACACTGGAACAATTTAACCTTCGCTTTGTGAGGCTAGGTTCACAGTGGGACGTTACGGTCGCTTATTATAAAGTCTTATAGCGCTGTTTACCACACTGCAATAAGTATGTGTGATGTTTACAGTGTGACGTTGCGTTATGGTAACGCACTGCTGCAGTGTTACCTGTAAACACACGTCAGATACATGGAAGCATATTTTTCATTGCCTGTATGCTTCACTGTACCTACTGTATGCAATGTTAAGTGTTAATGTGCGATGCATCTTTTTTGTTGCATTGTAATTGCTTCACAACTCAACATCCCACTGTGAACTTAAGCTCAACACACCATACAATCTTGGATGTACAGATTTACCAAATCTATGTAGTTTAAAGAGAACCAGAGACGTTTGCAAAAAGATTTTATACATACCTGGTGCTTCCTCCAGCCCCATAAGCCTGGATCGCTCCCACGCCGCCGTCCTCCGGCTACACACTACGCAGGCGCATGCGTAAGGATATGGAGGGAGCCCCTGTGCATGCGGAAAATTGGCCGTGTCCGCCAGAAGTGACGGGACCCGGTAGCGGCGATAGAGGCAGCGGAGGACGGCGGCGTGGGAGCGATCCAGGCTTATGGGGCTGGAGGAAGCCCCAGGTATGTATAAAAGCTTTTTCATTTTTTCAGTTCTCTTCGTCTCTAGTTCCCTATAAGGGCCAACAGATTGAAAATACCTTGAATGATTGATTGGATATGCTCTTATACTACATGAAAGTGGTAAGATTGAACAACCAAGATAGTATGGTGTGTGTTGAGCCTTAAGGCCCATACACACGTCGGATTTTTTTAAACGACGAGTCGTTTGGACGCCATATCGGGAGTGTGTACAGTCAGTCATTCAGCTGATAAGACTGGTCAAAACTAGTCTTATCAGCTGAACGACGGACTGTACACGCCCGATTTGGCGTCTGAACGACGGGACGTCCAAACGACCCGTCGTTTAAAAAAATCCGACGTGTGTATGGGCCTTAAGCCTGACAGTGTGTAGATAGATACAGTGATAAATCTCCTGTTGACAACAGTCAGAGGCACCATCCCCTTCTTATCTGGTTATTTGCTGTAGCTTCCTGCTGTCTCTGGGACAGGAAGTCTGTCAAAAACCTACCCCAAACATTGACAGACAGGAGTGAAAAGCTGACAGAAGTTACAAAGCTCTCCCCACTCTGTTTACAAGGAAGAAAGAAAAATGATTTTTATAGAAATAAGCTTTAGGTTCACGCATCTCCATGTAAAACAGAGACCCCCCATGCCTATTGGTTGCTGTATGTAACTGTCAGTTGCTTTGCATTTCTGTATTGTATATGTTTTATTGTTTAGACCATATCCCTAGGTTGTAATACACTTGCATACAAGTAAAAGCTCCCACAAATCACACAAGTGGAGCAAAAACAATACCGTAGAATCCCTTTTATAACAAACTCCAAGGTACCAGGAAAAGTAGTTTACTATATCAGAATTGGTCATACGTTGTATATTTATACAGACGCATTTTCTGGGACCTGAGGCAGGGCTGTGGAGTCGGTACAAAAATCATTCGACTCCAAGTCAGACTCCTCAATTTATGAAATTACTGACTCAGACTCCAACTCCAGGCACCCAAAAATTGCTCTAACTCAGACTCCACAGCCCTGACCTGAGGACTAAGTTTCCTATTATTAGTTTACTATAATGAGATTCTACTCTATTAACAGGGGTAGCTGCTGCAACATTTTTTATTCTTAATTTATTTTTGTCAAAGATCTCTAAGAATGCTGGTCTAATAAAACACAATAAATGGCTAAACGAAAAGTCATATTAAGGGTGATGTCCTCTGGAAATAAGAATAGACCCTGTTTGGGGTGCTGTTGGCAGCCTAGAGTATCACAAGGCTGGATGTGAGGTAGCAGGTCATGGTAGGTAGGCTGTGGTTCATAACTCCCACCTCTATATTGTTTGTTAGCCCTCAGCCGCTAAGCATTGTGTATGGTGGGGAGTAAAAGTTGGCGATGGTATAACTAGGGAAAACCGGACGTCTGCTTGTATACAAGTTTGCTACTTAGATTTTGTTGATACAGTGAACTGCTCTTCTCCATTAGGCATACCAAATTATTATTTATTAAATGGCCATGGATGTTTGGTGGTGGCTTGGGCTAGCAAGTTTCAGAGTCGCTGAATAATGTTGGATTCCAGTCTGGGCCACTAAAGGGCATTCACAGAGTTGACCTGTAGCCACACCTTTGATATTTTGGCTGTGTGCTTAGGATTGTTGTCCTGCTGAAAGATAAACTGTCGCCGATCAGGTTTTCATCCAGGATATCTCTGTACATTGTTGCAGTCATCTTTCCCTTTGATCCTAACTAGTCTCCCAGTTCCTGCCGCTGAAAAACACCCCCCCAGCATGATGCTGCCACCACCATTCTTCACTGTAGGGATGTTATTGGCCTGGGGATGAGTAGTGTCTGGTTTCTGCCGAATGCGACACCTGGCATTCACTCCAAAGAGTTCAGTCCTTGGCTCATCAGTCCAGAGAATTTTGTTTCTCACGGCATAAGAGTCCTTCAGGTGCCTTTTGGCAAACTCCACGTGGGCTGCCATATGCATTTTACTAAGTAGTGGCTTCCCTCTCTCCACTCTACCATACAGGCCTAATTGGTGGATTGCTGCAGAGATGGTTGTTCTCCTGGAATGTTCCCCTCCCTCCACCGAGAACCTCTGGTGCTCTGACAAAGTTACCATCGGGTTCTTTGTCACATCCCTGACTTAAGGCCTTCTCCCCCAATTGCTCAGTTTGGGTGGCTGGCCAGCTCTAGGAAGGGTCCTGGTGGTTTTGAACTTCTTCCACTTAAAGAGGAACTGTAACGGCAAAACGTCCCCTGGGGGGTACTCTCCTTGGGTGGGGGAAACCTCCGGATCCTAATGAGGCTTCCCACGCCGTCCTGCGTCCCTCGGGGGTCTGGCTGCAGCCCTCCGTACAGCCGTGACGTAATATTTACCTTCCTGGCTCCTGCGCAGGCGCTCTGACGGCTGTCGGCTCTGAAGTAGGCGGAAATACCCAATCGCCGTCGGGTCCGCTCTACTGCGCAGGCGCAAGTCTCCGGCACCTGCGCAGTAGAGCGGACCCGACGGAGATCGGCTATTTCCATCTATTTCCGAGCCGAATGCAGCCATAGCGCCCCAGCTGGAGCCAGCAAAGGTAAATATTGAAATTACAGTCGGGCCTATCGCCGGCTGTTCAGAGGGCTGCAGCGAGACCCCCGTGGGACGCAGGACGGCGTGGGAAGCCTCATTAGGATCCGGAGGCTTCCCCCACCCGAGGTGAGTACCCCCCAGGGGATCTTTTTAAAGTTACAGAGTCTCTTTAAGAATGTTGGAGGCCACTGTGCTCACTGAGACATTTAAAGCAGCAGAAATGCTTCTGTAACCTTACCTAGATGTGTGCCTCACAACAATCCTGTCTTGGTCTACAAACAATTACTTTGACTTCATGCTTGGTTTGTGCTCTGTCCTGTCACCTGTGGGTCCTTTTATATAGACAGGTGAGTGCCTTTCCAAATCATGTCCAATCAACTGAAAATGACTGATTTATTTAACTCTTTCAGTGTAAAAAGAAAAGGGGAACACAGACCAGTTATAAGTAGAATTTGAACTATGTGTACTTAATCTAATCATGTCACATATACGCTTTGAGGTAAGCTCTGTGGGAAGTCTCTTGGGCTTGCTGCTATTGGTAAGTGTAGGAGGGCCAAAATCGCCGATTTTCTTTCAACTTCACTTCAACTTGTTTGTAAAATTAATATGGAACTTTAGATGGCATTTCCTGTTTTCTCATTGTTTGTATTCAAGGGACAGTTCTCTTCACAAGCTCATTGACTTGTAGATCATAACATTTTGCTTCCTCTCTAAAAAAAAATGTATAATAGGAAGCCCCTTGTTTCCTGCATTAAAGACACTGATTGTCGTATCGTTGGCTTTGATGTGAAAGGACACTAGTGTGTGTGGTTTTTTTTGTTTGTTTGTTTGTTTTTGTTTAGAAAAAAAGTTGCACATATAATAGTGATTATTAAAATAGTCCCTGCCTCACTGCTTAGGTTAAATTTCTATTTAGATTATCACACCCCAATAAGTGTTAACTCCTCCTCCTTCCAACATGTGTTTAAGTTCTAGTAGTGGTACCGTGTTTCCTGGAAAATAAGCCCTACCCTAAAAATAAGCCCTAGCTTGAATTTCAGACATGCTCGAAATACAAGCCCTTCCCCGAAAATAAGCTACCCAACGAGAGAAGTTCACCAGCTTATGGAACAGATTTTATGTGATAAATTTAACACGTAACCAAAAAGGATTGATCAGTGGGCACATCCAGAATATATGGAAATAAGTGCCTGTATGTCTCACCGCCAGCAACAATCAGAAATGGAAGGGAAGATTTTGTGAAGGATCACTGGGGTTCTATACTACCAAGATATTGGTTTATATCCAAGCTCCTGACCCCTTGTGGTTGAGTGTTAAAAAATTTTTTTTGCCAATACTCCTCATCCCACGTCTTTCTCCCACTGAGATTGGAATTTTAATCTGTCAGTCTCCGGTTTGGACAACCGCATTTAATATGAGAGAGATCAAATGCCCAGGATTAGAGAAAGCAAGGATTAGATTCTCAAAAGCTGTTAGGGGTTTGGACCAATCGAAGTTGTCTTTTTTTTAAAGAGTTCAGGAAGTGTCTAATTTTGAAAATACTGCCAGTGGGTAAGTGTCACGTCGGCTCTAAGGGCAGACATTTCTGTAAAGGATTTAATCCCACCTCGGGTGACAAACTCATGAAGTTGCTGGCAGCCATTAGTCGGCCAGTCTTGTAGTAAAGGAATATCAGCAGCCGGGGTAAAAGCTGGGTTGGTTGGCAGGTTATTTGACAGCTTCTGGATATGGTTTAGCCATTGTCACTTCTGTTTCCTATTGAGCAGAAACTTACCGACTACGTGAATGTTCTGTTCAACACATGTGACTACTATAACTCCAAAAAAGGTTTTTGCAGAAAGTAAAGCATAATGCATCTCTTTGAATACCGACTACATTGGTGGGTTTAATGCAATTGCACATTCCTTCTAGAGGGTGGAGAAATTGTGGCTGAACGCATATGGTGTTTGGAGAAGATGGTCATTAAGATGCTAATAATTCCAGCCTCCTGTTGATTTTCATTGGCCCCATTACAAAGTTGCTTACAATTTGCATGCCAGCTGAAGTTATTAGCATTTCATTGACCATCTCTAGTTTAGAGTAAGTGCTTCCATTTACCATAAACCATTAAAAATGTAATTCCTGTATTGAGTTTGGTGGAATTACTCAATTTGAAAATGGGGATGATCATGGAAATGCAAATAAGTTGATGCAGGATTATGCATATTTTCTGTACAAATGTATGCAGCTTGAAAAAATGTACCGTATATACTCGAATACAAGTCGAGCCCCGTGTATGTCGACCCCCAAAATTTGACCCTCACAAGGTGGATTTTTCCAATTATTCAAGTATAAGTCTATAGGTAAGTCTATAGGTAAGCCAGCCAGGTATGTGCCTCCAGTATAGGTAGGCAGCCAGGTATAGTTGCCCACAGTATAGGTAGGCAGCCAGGTATAGTTGCCCTTAGTATAGGAAGGTAGCCATCATAGTTGCCAGTACCATAGGTACAGCGTTCTCCCCAGAATTTTTTTCCAGCCGGGTGGCATGAAATAGTAGCCGGGTGGCATGAAAAAATAGCCGGGTGGGGCGAGTTGAGAGCATGCAGGCCGGTGCTTCTGTATTCAACTCTGCTTACAGAATGGGAGGTGAGCCGATGACAGCCGGGTGCTCATCAAAACTAGCCGGGTGGAGCACCCGGCTAAAAGACCCTGAGGAGAACACTGAGGTAGGTAGCCAGTATAGTTGCCAGTAGCATAGGTAGGTAGCCAGTATAGTTGCCAGTAGCATAGGTAGGTAGCCAGTATAGTTGCCCGTAGCATAGGTAGCCAGTACAGTTGCCCCATGTATAGGCTGCAGCGGTGGGGAGAGCGGGCGTGGAGGCAAACATCTCACCTTCTATCTTCCATCTACTTCCTCTCCCAGGCATCCCATGCGTTGATACCAGCGTCTCCTGTGATGACATCATCACAGGAGACGCTGGTATCAACACAAGGGGATGCGTGGTAAAGGAAAGTAGATGGAGGATAGAGGCTGTGGAAGGTGGGATGTTTGCCTCCATGCCCGCTCTCCCCACCGCTGCAGCAGTCTCCTCTCACCATCCACCACTTGGCGCAGTCTCCTTCTCCACCACTCGCGCTGTAACTTTCGCTCCTGACGCCATGTGATACCGGGAGCCGGACCATCTCTGAAGGGGGTAGACGCGTGAGTGAGTAGAGAGGAAAAGAGAGGACACTGCACCCAGCGATGGATGGTAAGTAACCCCTCCACACACACCCCACATCCATAACCCTCACCCCACACAGGCTGTAAGTCGCAAAATTTAGGACTATGCGACTATAAGTCGACCCCCCCCCCCCCCCACACACACACACACACACACACACACTTTTGTACTTTGAATCAGTCCTAAATTTTGTGACTTATACTCAAGTATATACGATACTAGTCGAATGCCACCTTGATGGGATGTGTTTGGTCCATTTTCAAGCTGTTTACTTAAATTTGCATATAATATTTGCATAACCCTGTATCATCTTGGAATTATTAGCAACTTATTGACCATCCCTATTTGAGAAAATTTGACTTCATTTTTTACTACAGTAATATTCGTTTTCTGACATGGCCATTTGGCCTGTCACTGGCTGCAAGTGTTACATGGTGGTAACAGTGAAGGAATACATCCTTTTCTCATCTGTGTGGCCATGAGAGTATGTGCTCAAGTCATGGAAGCACTTTTTGTTTTGTTTTTTTCCTTCTGGTGAACTCTGTGTCACTTGGCCATGCGCCATGTCACTTCCATTCTCATGCTCTTCACCAGACTGCACCGAAAGTAATTACCAGTAGCTTTGAAGAAGTCTTTCCCTCTGCTCCCCCCCCCCCCCCCCCCCCCTCCTCATTTTTAAAACTGGTATTTAATAATCTTAAAAAAAAGAGAGAAAGAATCCACTACAGTAAACCTTTCTTCCTTGTTATTTTCAATTATAATTCCTGCCTGTTAAAGATTTATTTACAATACATTTTTGCTGCTGGTTTGGTGCCTTGACTGCAACAGCACCAACTGCTTGATTTTAAGCAATATTTGCCCAGATGAGTGTTGCAGACTTAGAGGAACTGTAGTGAAAATGGCATAACAAACTCAGGGCTGCGGAGTCTGTACAAAAATCATCTGCCTCCAACTTCTCAGTTTATGAAACTTCCAACTCCGACTCCAGGAACCCAAAATGGCTCTGACTCCTCGACTCCTGACTCCTTAGTCTAATACTTACCAGGGCAGTGGATTTGGTAAAAAAAATCATCAGACTCCTCCGTTTATGAAACCAACAACTCCGACTCCAAGTACCCTCTCTGACTTCACAGCCCTGAACAAAATTGCTTATTTTTTACACTATTAAGTGCTTATTTTTTTTGCACTATTAATAAATTAGTGTTTGCCCATTATACATCTTTCCTTACCCCATTCTGTAATTTATCACAGGTGACGACATCTTTAGTCCTGTCAGGTAATCTCTGCAGAATTCACTTGTAGGAAGAAAACAAAGGGGCACCGAGAGCCTAATATAGTGTAGTTTGCTGTATAACCAGGTTATGCTGTTATACTCACAATTGTGGGTTCCCTCAAAGGCAACCACTGTATAGGCGGGTGGGGGGAGCATTAAGACCTGACCCCACTTAAGTTAAGAAGTCACTCTCTGTAGATAGGAGACAAGGGGTAACACCCCTCCACCAAGGGTGGACTCGAGAATGGAAGGATGGAACAGAGGCACCAATAACAAGATAACGTTAGAGGAGGTAGTGGTGGAATTGCCTCCACAGTAAGTAGACATCGAATTGCAGCAGGCAACATGTTTAGGGATTGCCGTTAATCGCAGAACACCCGCGATTGGCGGCAGTGAGATCACTGCCCTTCAGTTATAATTGCACTAGCGCTTTAACCTCTTGAGGACCCATTATACATCTTTCCTTACCCCATTCTGTAATTTATCACAGGTGACGACATCTTTAGTCCTGTCAGGTAATCTCTGCAGAATTCACTTGTAGGAAGAAAACAAAGGGGCACCGAGAGCCTAATATAGTGTAGTTTGCTGTATAACCAGGTTATGCTGTTATACTCACAATTGTGGGTTCCCTCAAAGGCAACCACTGTATAGGCGGGTGGGGGGAGCATTAAGACCTGACCCCACTTAAGTTAAGAAGTCACTCTCTGTAGATAGGAGACAAGGGGTAACACCCCTCCACCAAGGGTGGACTCGAGAATGGAAGGATGGAACAGAGGCACCAATAACAAGATAACGTTAGAGGAGGTAGTGGTGGAATTGCCTCCACAGTAAGTAGACATCGAATTGGTTGATTTAATAGTCAACAATGACTTTATTTATACACTTCACATTGCAACGCATTTCACAGGATAAAACCCGCTTCACCAGGCAATAACTGGAGCAATAACTAGTACTGGTCAGTGTAGCTGCCAAGCGCCTCTGTGAAGAGGTGTTTATCATCAATACCAACCATGCAGATCAGACCAAAGTCCAACTTAATCTAATTAAGCTTTAGTTGCAGCTTGCATGCTAGTTTCAGGTGTGTGATTCAGAAAATACTCCAGCCAAAGAGATTAGCGGGACTGCAGGGCAACTGGAATGATTTATAAGGAAATAAATATGGCAGCCTCCATATACATCTTGCTTCAGGTTTCCTTGAGGAAAGGAGGTAAGCACAACCATTCATTACTTTTCCCTTGTTTCTCTTTATCAGAACTTGGACGATGCGGTGGATTTTGACTCAGCTTTTTACCAGTACCTGCGTGAGAATGTTCCACGAATATATGCAAGCTGTACCCATTCAAGAATAGAGAGACAGGAAAGGCTGGCTGAAACATGCATACTCACACCCTTGGAATGGTACTTGTTTGGAGAAGACCCCAGTGTTTTCACTGAGAGACTACGGCAAAGTGATTCTCCGCCCCTGTGCGGTCGTGTGTTTATACCAGGAGAAACCACTTACTCCTGCAGGTAGGCTTAGCCTATAGATGTTCATTGCATCTGGTTTCTAGTGTTTCTTTTCCCCCTTCCCCCCCCCCCATACAGTTTCCTGGTGTGGCCCCCCCCCCCTCCTCATACAGTGTACCTGGTGTCTAGTGCTCCTCCCTCACTCATACAGCCTACCTGGTGTGCTGGTGTTAAGTGGTCACTTTCCCTCTCTTGTACAGTTCCTACTTATCTAGCGGTCCTCCCTCCTTGCCGCATACCTGGTGTCTAGTGGTCCCACCCCCCTTTTCCATACAGTGCAATAAGTGTCTAGTGGTCCCTACTCCCTCCCTACCCAATACAGCCTATTTTACTCTGGTACCAATGTAAATCTTATGTTTATGTATTCTGAATGTTACATTTTTCATGATCATGGTCCTTTAAGCCGTGACACATGTTCTTAATTACTTGTGCATGCTCGTAAGGGCTTGGCCTGGCAATGCAGTGCATTCACTTTCTGTTTGCATCATGCTCGGTCTCTGACAGCCAGATACTGATTACAAAACAGTCAGAAAATGACTTCAAACACAATATACAGTACACTCTTTCGTCTGGGAGTATTACAAATGCTAACCAAATGCAATGCTGAAAGCATTTCAGATGAAGGTACATTCTGATATACAATAACTCATAACCACTGCAGTGCCAAGTGTGAATAAGCCTAAAGGCTCATACACACATCAGACTATAGTCTTTGGAAACTGAAAGATCACAGACCAATCTTACCACCCTTCATGTAGTATGAGAGCCATACTCTACACAGTCTTTTCTATGGATCTGAACTCCACATCAGAAAAAACTCTTTGCAAGATGCTGCACACAAACATGCTGCACACACTCAAAAGATCTGTAGCTGCAAAAGATCTGTTCCTGCCAAAAATCCATTCCTGCAAATTGCAATGATAGTCTATGAGATCTGCAGATCATCATACACACATGATTTAACAGACATTCATCTGCAGATCAGATCCACCAGGATGGATTTTCAGATCCGCAGATGATTGTCTGATCTGCAGATGAATGTCAGTTAAATCATGTGTGTATGATGATCTGCAGATCTCATAGACTATCATTGCAATTTGCAGGAATGGATTTTTGGCAGAAACAGATCTTTTGCAGATACGGATCTTTTGTGTCTGTACAGCATCTGTGTGTGCAGCATCTTGCAAAGATTTTTTTCTGATGTGGAATTCAGCTCCATAGAAAAGACTGTGTAGAGTATGGCTCTCATACTACATGAAGGGTGGTAAGATTGGTCTGTGATCTTTCAGTTTCCAAAGACTATAGTCTGATGTGTGTATGAGCCTTTAGGGCCTATTCACCCTTAAAAGGCGGGGGTTATTTTACCGCGATTAGCATGGTAAAATCATTGTACACGTCCATGATTCCTGATGATTGCGATCAGCACTTGTTTAAGCACTGTATTGCGATCGCTCAAAAAGCGCGGCAAAATGCAGCAGGCAACATGTTTAGGGATTGCCGTTAATCGCAGAACACCCGCGATTGGCGGCAGTGAGATCACTGCCCTTCAGTTATAATTGCACTAGCGCTTTAACCTCTTGAGGACCGCAGTGCTAACCCCCCCCCCCCCCCCCCCCCCCCTAGTGACCAGGCCATTTTTATTAAAATAGGACACTGCAACTTTAAGGCTAAGCTGCAGGGCCACACAACACAGCACACAAGTGATTTCCCCCCTTTTCTCCCCACCAACAGAGCTCTCTGTTGGTGGGGTCTGATCGCTCCCCCCATGTTTATTTTTTTTATAATAAATATTATTGTTGCTTTTTTAAAAAACAAAAACACTGTTTCTTTAAAAATCTCCCCTCCCTCCCCACAGCCAGCCAATTATGGCGATCGGCTGTCATAGGCTTCTGCCTAGGAGAGCCGATCGCTCTTTTCTCCCAGGGGGACAGCCGCGCGACACGGCTGTCCCCAGTACAGCGCTGCTGCCGATCACAGCACTGTACATGGTCTAACAGTCTCCCGAAGGTGGGGCGGAGCTCTGCCCCCCAAGCAGGAGATGCGCGCGATCTCCTGCAAAACAGAGCCCCAGGACTTTACGCCAATCGGCGTTAGGCGGTCCTGGGGCTGCCGGCGCGGCCACGCCCATCGGCGTGACTCGGTCGGCAAGAGGTTAAAAAGTAGTGAGAACGGGCCCTTAGCGTTCAGCAGAACATTCTTCATATCAAGATTCTCTACTGGCTATACTTTCACACTTTTGCACGCTGCGTTGCGCCTCCAGAAAACCAGGATAACTGTGTTGAACAGAATAAGCATTCCAGGATGATCTAGAAAAGTATAAGTGTCTAAAAGAGACTGAGAAGCCCTCCTACTAAAAAGCAATGCTCAATGTAATTTGCCTTCTTAAAACGGAAGGTATTTGGTATAAATCAGCGTTAAGTGGGCAACCAGGGTTTCCCACAATGCATCACTACTAAATTATGCAAATTATCTGTCTGTGAAACCAGACTTGCATCCAAAACTGCTGGTACATAGCAAGCCTATAGCTTATAAATTTTATAAAGCTACATTAACCCAACCTGCAGCCAGCCTGTTTCTTCTTCTATTTATAAAGCGCCAACCTTACGCAGCACTGGACAATAAATAAATACGATACAAAGGATGACAGACATAACAAGGTTATACAACATAGGACAAAGCTATACAAGGCAAACTGGGTATAAAATACATGACCATGCGATTATGGGCTGTTAAGTAGGCCCAGTAATACAAGTACCAGGCTGTCGTAGGAAGGGTGGACCCTGCCAAAGGCTTAGGGCCCGTTTCCACTATTGCGGTGCGGAATCGCCGCATATCACCGCTGACGAAATCGCATGTGGATGCAATTCCGCATGCGTTTTTTGCCGCGATTTCGCATAGGCAGGGTATATGCGATTTTAACCATGTCACTGCCTGTGTCAATTTACATTACTTTCAATGCGAAATCGCGGGAAAAACGCATGCAAAAAATTTCCCTATTAAATACATTGCCTGCGATTCGCCTGCATTCCACACGCAGGCGAATTCTGCAGGCTCTACCGTGCAGAAAAATCCTGCACAGAAAAACGCAAATGAAAACTGACAAATGGAAACAGTCCCATCCACTTGTATTGCTTATGCGAATCCGCATGCGTTGTCTGCATGCGGATTCGCGCTAGTGGAAACGGGCCCTTACGATTGGTTAAAATGTGGAACATCTTACCTCAAGAAGTAGTTATGGCAAACTCCATACAGTGGAGGAAATAATTATTTGACCCCTCACTGATTTTGTAAGTTTGTCCAATGACAAACTTGGTCATCATTTACAAGAAACGTTTGACCTCTGTGCTTGCAAACAAGGGTTTTTCCACTAAGTATCAAGTCTTTTATTGTTAGAGGGTTCAAAAACTTATTTCACTCAATGAAATGCAAATCAGTTGCTATCTTTTATTTAAGGTTATTTTTTTTGATTTTCCTTTTGATGTGCTATCTGCCACTGTTAAAATAAACCTACCATTGAAATGATACTGTTCTGAGACTTTTAATTTCTTTGTCATTGGACAAACTTACAAAATCAGTGAGGGGTCAAATAATTATTTCCTCCACTGTATCTGCATTTAAAAGGGGCTTGGATGCTTCCCTTGCATTAAAGGGCAGCCACGGCTATAATTTTAGGTAATTCCTAGAAGAGTTGATCCAGGTATTTATCTGACAGCCATCTGGAGTCGCGGAGGAAATTTTCCCCTTTTAACCACTAGCCGACCGCCCGCAGCCGATGGGCAGCGGCAAAGTGGACGCCGAAAGGACCGCAATACGCCATTTGGCGGCGGCTCAGATCCACCTCAGACCCCCCCCCCTGTTTACATCTATTCTCTCCTACAAAGTTAAGAAAAGGTGGGGGGAAAGGCTGCGCGTCCCTAAACACATGCTGCAATTGAATGGTTAATCGCACAGGCATACACCGCCTCTGCTAGACTGAAAAATGCATGCCCTGCATTCAAGACAAGTGCTAGCATCTGAATTGAATGCAAGGTGTGCAGATAATCTATTTAGGTGCTGCACACTGAGCTGGTGGTCATTTCGGATGCAGCCTTAGTGGTATGCGCTGGCGTTGTCCTCGCTATCTATTCTCTCCTGTCAATCACCTGTCAATCAATCATCCCGTCACCACCTTTCACTGCCACCCATCCGATCAGACCCTAACCTGCCTCTTGCGGGCATCTGATCACCCCCACACCATCAGATTGCCCGCAGACCCACCGTCAGATCACCACCAAAGTGCATTGTTTACATCTGTTCTTCTCTCTAATCACCCACTTATCACCCATTAATCACCCCCTGTCACCACCTGTCACTGCTACCCATCAGATCAGACCCTAATCTGCCCCTTGCGGGCAACCATTCACCCGCCCACACCCTCAGATAGCCCCCCAGACCCTCTCTGATCAACTCGCCAGTGCATTGCTTGCATATATTCCTCCCTCTAATCACACCTTGAGACACCCATCAATCACCTCCTTTCATCTCCCCCCCCCCCCCCAGCACTCCTATCCATCAGATCAGGCCCTAATCTGCCCCATTTTAGAAAGACACCCCAAGGTATTCCGTTAGGTGTATGATGAGTTCATGGAAGATTTAATTTTTTGTCACAAGTTAGTGTAAAATGACACTTTGTAAAAAAAAAATAAAAAATCAGTTTCCGCTAACTTGTGACAAAAAATAAAATCTTCTATGAACTCACCATACTCCTAACGTAATCCCTTGGGGTGTCTTCTTTATAAAATGGGGTCACTTGTGGGGTTCCTATACTGCCCTAGCATTTTAGGAGCCCTAAACCGTTAGTAGTCTAGAAACCAAATGCCTCAAAATGACCTGTGAATAGGATGTTGGGCCCCTTAGCGCACCTAAGCTGCAAAAGTGTCACACGTGGTATCGCCATACTCAGAAGTAGTATAATGTGTTTTGTGGTGTATTTTTACACATACGCATGCTGGGTGGAAGAAATATAATGTGTTTTGTGGTGTATTTTTACACATACGCATGCTGGGTGGAAGAAATATCTCTGTAAATTACAATTTTATTTTTATTTTTTTACACACAATTGTCCATTTACAGAGAGATTTCTCCCACCCAGCATGGGTATGTGTAAAAATACACCCCAAAACACATTATACTACTTCTCCTGAGTACGGTGATACCACATGTGTGACCCCTTTTCGCAGCCTAGGTGCGCTAAGGGACCCAACGTCCTATTCACAGGTCATTTTGAGGCATTTGTTTTCTAGACTACTCCTCACGGTTTAGGGCCCCCTAAAATGCTAATAGGACGTTGGGCCCCTTAGCGCACCTAGGCTGCACATGTGACCCCTTTTTGCAGCCTAGGTGCGCTAAGAGGCCCAATGTCCTATGAGCACCTTTAGGCTTTACAGGGGTGCTTACAATTTAGCACCCCCCAAAATGCCAGGACAGTAAACGCACCCCACAAATGACCCCATTTTGGAAAGTAGACACTTCAAGGTATTCAGAGAGGGGCATGGTGAGTCCGTGGCAGATTTTTTTTGTTTGTCACAAGTTAGCAGAAATGGAAACTTTTTTTTTTGTTTTATTTTTGTTTCAAAGTGTCATTTTCCGCTAACTTGTGACAAAAAATAAAATCTTCTATGAACTCATGCCTTTCAGTGAATACTTTTGAATGTCTTCTTTCCAAAATGGGGTCATTTGGGGGGTATTTATACTATCCTGGAATTTTAGCACCTCATGAAACCTGACAGGTGGTCAGAAAAGTCAGAGATGCTTCAAAATAGGAAAATTCACTTTTGGCACCATAGTTTGTAAACGCTATAACTTTTACCCAAACCAATAAATATACACTTGGATTTTTTTTTTTTTATCAAAGACCTGTCAAGGCAGAATAAATTTGGACAAAAATGTATATAGAAATTTTACTTTATTTGAAAAATGTCAGCACAGAAAGTAAAAAAAAATCATTTTTTTGCCAAAATTCGTGTCTTTTTTGATGAATATAATAAAAACTAAAACTGCAGCAGCAATCAAATAGCACCAAAAGAAAGCTGTATTAGTGACAAAAGGAGGGAAAATTCATTTAGATGGTAGGTTGTATGACCGTGCAATAAATCGTGAAAGCTGCAGTGGTCTGAATGGAAAAATAGGCTCTGGTCCTTAAGGGGTAGAAAGATTGTGGTTAAGGCGAATTGGCCCAGGCCTTGTAAGGTGGGGGTTGTTTTTTGCTGTTCCCTGGGTCAACTAGTATATGTCTAGGTTCATGATGGTTTTTGTATGTTTTCTTGTATTTTTAATTTATTTTTTTTATTCTGGTTGGACTTGGACGAATCCCCTTTTTTTTTGTTTTTTGTTTTTTTTTAATTTACTACCACACCATGCAACCACCAAGTTTCACCGAAAATAAGACACTGTCTTATATTTTTTTTTTCCTTCAAAAGATTTGCCAGGGCTTATTTTCAGGGAGGTCTTATATTTTGTGGGGGTATCGAAAACCCCCTTGTGTAGAGCCAGATCCCCCTAGTCGATGGCCAGATCCCCCACCCATCTTGTGTATAGCCAGATTTCCCCCCTCCCCTTTGTTGTTTATGGCCAGACACCCCCTTAATAGCCACACAACCCCCCTCCCTGCATAGCCAGATCCCACGCATAAGTCCCCCCCCCCCCCCCCTCCCTTCCCCCGTGGCCGCTTTACCTCGTCCCGGCCCCCTCCTTCACAAAGTCGCATCCCTGTGTGGCATGATTCAAACCGCAGATCAGCGGTGAAGTCAGCTACAGCTTATTGTAACAGTACTTCCGTATGCAAGAAGTAAACAGAGATGCCACTTCCTGTATACGGAGGCGCTGTTACAGTGAATCTGTAGCTGCCTTCACCGCAGATCCCAGCTGATGTGCCGTTTGAATAATTGCTGCCGGGGATCGGACTATGAGCACGGGACTGCGACTTTCTGAAAGCGGGGCCAGCAGGAGGTAATACGGCGCTGTGAGGGGGGGCTCGTGGGGGGGGGGTCAGGACTGCCATTGCCACTAGGGCTGATTTTTCAGGGAGGGCTTATATTTCGGGCATGCTGCCTGATAGCTGCTAGGGCTTACTTTGAGGGTAGGTTTTACTTTCGGGGAAACACGGTATGTACAGTAATCTAAGGGGACTCAAAACAATGACCGCGCTCAAAGCTGATTCAATGGGTAAATCACATATCACCAATGTGAATAGAGTTCCAGAACCAGTCCAGCATAGGCAGTATTAGTTTAAATCCAGACCCAGCCTCTCCTCACATGTCAGCCAACACGTCACATAAAAATGAAAAGAAAAAGGAAAACATAGCGTAACCAATTTCAATTCCAATGACCACCACCACTCCCAGTGCGATCCCTTCACTCTGTTATACCCACACTCACCCTCTGAGGCCTCCACAGAACCGGAGGTAGGGTACAATAGCATGCGGGGGATAACGATCACTGTATCATAGAGCAGGCAATGTTGCAATAGATGATCATGGAGACACTACGACTAAAAGATTCCACATAGCATGATATCGTTTTAATAAAAAAAGTTTTAAAAACAATTGTTGCACTCACAAAAGGAAGAGGGTCTAAGCGCATTTTATAGGCTGCGGTTTGGCCAATCCCGGGCGCCGCTCACACGTCTGCCGCATCAGATCCCCGTCTTCCGACATCCAGTTCGGTCACGTGTGGCTGGAGCTACGTCCCCACGTGAGTGGAGCAGGAGGCCGCCCAGGGCTGTGCAGCTGGACAGAAGAGTGGAGTAGGGACCGGCAGCCAGGGGACCCGGAGGACCCCAGAAAAGTTAGTTGATGTATGGCCTGTCACCCAGGGGACATAGATGGTGGTCTGGCACCCTTGGTTGTACAGCACCTGATGGAGTGAGGCAGAGTAGCCAAAGGTCCTGATTTCCAAGTGTGTTGGCTGCTAATGGAGGGCTGACGACCTTGTGTGCAGCGATGGAATGGCTAGAGCTGGCTGCCTGCTCAGAACTGGAGGTGCTGGCAGGCTGAGGGAGACAAGCTGGAGCGGGCTGCCTGCACAGATGGATAAAGCTGTGGCACCTGCTGGAAGTCCATCGGTGTGTGCCCAGCAGCGAGAGAGAGTGGCCCCGCAATCAGGCCAGCGACGCAGAAACATAACTCACCCGTCTGCTGCAACCGGTCATTCAGCCGCAGACAGACCTCAGCAGTGAGCAGTGCACCAGCCTCCCAGCGTCCTCTGGTTTTCCCGGGCAGCAGCAGCAGTTGTTCGGAAGAGCAGCTTGGATGCCAGGTGGGTGAGCACTATATAGATGCGCCTGCATCTCAGAGTACTTTGGTGTCCCCGGCAGCGGCAGCACATGCACTGGAAGAGCAGCGTGGATGTCAAAGCCAGGTGACTTCAGGCTCCTGTCCATGGGCAGCAACAGTGGTGGAGAGCTGGAGAGGAATATGCAGCAGCTGGGGCCTATGGGCAGCAATGGTGGTGGAGTGCTGGAGTGGAATCTGCAGCAGCTGGGGGCCGGCGTTATGTGAGTAATCAGCTGGAGCTGGCCATGTGGTGAGGCGGACCGCAGAGCGGGTCCTGGGGCGCTCTGGCCGGAGCCCGGGGAGAGTTTCCCATCCACCTGATGGAGTGGTGGGGCTGGAGTGGGACCACCAAGGACGCTTTTAGCTGATGGTCCCAGGGGGAAAGGCAGAAAAGAGAGATGAGAGCCGGAGCCCTGTGGCCGTGGCTACCTTCTTGGCGCCATCTTATAGTATGTGTATATATAGGAATTGGTTGATCACACTACTTGGAAGTTCTGTAGGGCAGCAATAAAACTACCACCTCCAAACAGAGGTATGCAAAATGGTGAAGGTAGCCAGTATTTATAAAACTTTAAAAACGGTTAAAGAAGAAGAGGCAGTGTTAGTTTTGGCGTTTTTGGATAAAGCTAGTGTTCCTGGAAAAAGGTTTTCTCCAAGCATTAAAAAGGCCACATGTTTTGCAGGTGCTTTCCTGCTTCCTCAGGTCAATTCTGATCACAGTGCCTATAATACCTACTATCATGGCTGCATTGTCTGTGGGCCTGAGCAGATGGAAACGTTGCATAGGCTAACCTGCAGAGGGTGTTTGACAGTAATACAGTGGTTTGCAAAAGTATTCGTCCCCCTTGAAGTTTTCCACATTTTGTCATTACTGCCACAAACTTGAATCAATTTAATGGAATTCCACGTAAAAGACCAATACAAAGTGGTGTACATGTGAGAAGTGGAATGAAAATCATACATGATTCCAAACATTTTTTACAAATCAATAGCTGCAAAGTGGGGTGTGCGTAATTATTCAGCTCCCTTTGGTCTGAGTGCAGTCAGTTGCCCATAGACATTGCCTGATTAGTGCTAATGACTAAACAGAGTGCATCTGTTTGTAATCTAATGTCAGTACAAATATAGCTCCTCTGCGACGGCCTCAGAGGTTGTCTAAGAGAATATTGGGAGCAACAACACCATCAAAGTCCAAAGAACACACCAGACAGGTCAGGAATAAAGTTATTGAGAAATTTAAAGCAGGCTTGGGGTACAAAAAGATTTCCAAAGCCTTGAACATCCCACTGAGCACTGTTCAAGCGATCATTCAGAAATGGAAGGAGTATGGCACAACTGTAAACCTACCAAGACAAGGCCGTCCACCTAAACTCACAGGCTGAATAAGGAGAGCGCTGATCAGAAATGCAGTCGAGGTCCATGGCGACTCTGGACGAGCTGCAGAGATCTACCGCTCAGGTGGGGGAATCTGTCCATAGGACAACTATTAGTTGTGCACTGCACAAAGTTGGCCTTTATGGAAGAGTGGCAAGAAGAAAGCAATTGTTAACAGAAAAGCATAAGAAGTCCCGTTTGCAGTTTGCCACAAGCCATGTGGGGGACACAGAAAACATGTGGAAGAAGGTGCTCTGGTCAAATGAGACCAAAATAGAACTTTAGCCAAAATGCAAAACTCTGTGTGGTGGAAAACTAACACTGCACATCACTCTGAACACACCATCCCCACTGTCAAATGTGGTGGCAGCATCATGCTCTGGGAGTGCTTCACTTCAGCAGGGACAGGGAAGCTGGTCAGAGTTGATGGGAAGATGGATGGAGCCAAATACAGGGCAAACTTGGAAGAAAACCTCTTGGAGTCTACAAAAGACTTGAGACTGGGGCGGAGGTTCACCTTCCAGCAGGACAACGACCCTGAACATAAAGCCAGGGCAACAATGGAATGGTTTAAAACAAAACATATCCACGTGTTAGAATGGCCCAGTCATAGTCCAGATCTAAATCCAATCGAGAATCTGTGCCAAGATCTGAAAACTCCTGTTCACGAACGCTGTCCATCTAATCTGACTGAGCTGGAGCTGTTTTGCAAAGAAGAATGGGCAAGGATTTCAGTCTCTAGATGTGCAAAGCTGGTAGAGACATACCCTAAAAGACTGGCAGCTGTAATTGCAGCAAAAGGTGGTTCTACAAGCTATTGACTCAGGGGGCTGAATAATTACGCACACCCCACT